>NW_028113138.1:295000-320000 GCF_964234715.1 Podarcis melisellensis | reverse complement strand
GGTTAGGGTTAGGGTTGGGGTTAGGGTTAGGGTTAGGGTTAGGGTTAGGGTTAGGGTTAGGGTTAGGGTTAGGATGAATGAACACTACAAGAACAATCCAAGATTAGGGTTAGGGTTAGGGTTAGGGTTAGGGTTAGGGTTAGGGTTAGGGTTAGGGTTAGGGTTAGGATTAGGGTTAGGGTTAGGGTTAGGATGAATGAACACCACAAGAACAATCCAAGATTAGGGTTAGGGTTAGGGTAAGGGTTAAGGTTAGGGTTAGGGTTAGGGTTAGGGTTAGGGTTAGGGTTAGGGTTAGGGTGAATGAACACCGCAAGAACAATCCAAGAATAGGGTTAGGGTTAGGGTTAGGGTTAGGGTTAGGGTTAGGGTTAGGGTTAGGGTTAGGGTTAGGGTTAGGGTTAGAGTGAATGAACACCGGAAGAACAATCCAAGAATAGGGTTAGGGTTAGGGTTAGGGTTAGGGTTAGGGTTAGGGTTAGGGTTAGGGTTAGGGTTAGGGTGAATGAACACTACAAGAACAATCCAAGATTAGGGTTAGGGTTAGGGTTAGGGTTAGGGTTAGGGTTAGGGTTAGGGTTAGGATGAATGAACACCACAAGAACAATCCAAGATTAGGGTTAGGGTTAGGGTTAGGGTTAGGGTTAGGGTTAGGGTTAGGGTTAGGGTGAATGAACACCGCAAGAACAATCCAAGAATAGGGTTAGGGTTAGGGTTAGGGTTAGGGTTAGGGTTAGGGTTAGGGTTAGGGTTAGGCTTAGGGTTAGGGTTAGTATTAGGGTTAGGGTTAGGGTTAGGGTTAGGGTTAGGATGAATGAACACCACAAGAACAATCCAAGATTAGGGTTAGGGTTAGGGTTAGGGTTAGGGTTAGGGTTAGGGTTAGGGTTAGGGTTAGGGTTAGGGTTGGGGTTAGGGTTAGGGTTAGGGTTAGGGTTAGGGTTAGGGTTAGGATGAATGAACACTACAGGAACAATCCAAGATTAGGGTTAGGGTTAGGGTTAGGGTTAGGGTTAGGGTTAGGGTTAGGATGAATGAACACAACAAGAACAATCCAAGATTAGGGTTAGGGTTAGGGTTAGGGTTAGGGTTAGGGTTAGGGTTAGGGTTAGGGTTAGGGTTAGGGTTAGGGTTAGGGTTAGGGTTAGGGTTAGGGTTAGGATGAATGAACACCACAAGAACAATCCAAGATTAGGGTTAGGGTTAGGGTTAGGGTTAGGGTTAGGGTGAATGAACACCGCAAGAACAATCCAAGAATAGGGATAGGGTTAGGGTTAGGGTTAGGGTTAGGCTTAGGGTTAGGCTTAGGGTTAGGGTTAGGGTTAGGGTTAGGGTTAGGGTTAGGATGAATGAACACCACAAGAACAATCCAAGATTAGGGTTAGGGTTAGGGTTAGGGTTAGGGTTAGGGTTAGGGTTGGGGTTAGGGTTAGGGTTAGGGTTAGGGTTAGGGTTAGGGTTAGGGTTAGGGTTAGGGTTAGGGTTAGGATGAATGAACACTACAAGAACAATCCAAGATTAGGGTTAGGGTTAGGGTTAGGGTTAGGGTTAGGGTTAGGGTTAGGGTTAGGGTTAGGGTTAGGGTTAGGGTTAGGGTTAGGGTTAGGATGAATGAACACAACAAGAACAATCCAAGATTAGGGTTAGGGTTAGGGTTAGGGTTAGAGATAGTGTGAATGAACAACGCAAGAACATACCAAGATTAGGGTTAGGGTTAGGGTTAGGGTTAGGGTTAGGGTTAGGGTTAGGGTTAGGGTTACGGTTAGGGTTACGGTTAGGGTTAGGGTTAGGGTTAGGGTTAGGGTTAGGGTGAATGAACACCGCAAGAACAATCCAAGATTAGGGTTAGGGTTAGGGTTAGGGTTAGGGTTAGGGTTAGGGTTAGGGTGAATGAACACCGCAAGAGCAATCCAAGATTAGGGTTAGGGTAAGGGTTAGGGTTAGGGTTAGGGTTAGTTTTAGGGTTAGGGTTAGTGTTAGGGTTAGGGTTAGGGTGAATGAACACCGCAAGAACAATCCAAGATAAGGGTTAGTGTTAGGTTTAGGGTTAGGGTTAGGGTTAGGGTTAGGGTTAGGGTTAGGGTTAGCGTTAGGGTTAGGGTTAGGGTTAGGGTTAGGGTTAGGGTTAGGGTTAGGATGAATGAACACCGCAAGAACAATCCAAGATAAGGGTTAGTGTTAGTGTTAGGGTTAGGGTTAGGGTTAGGGTTAGGGTTAGGGTTAGGGTTAGGGTTAGGGTTAGGGTTGGGGTTAGGGTTAGGGTTAGGGTTAGGGTTAGGGTTAGGGTTAGGGTTAGGGTTAGGGTTAGGGTTAGGATGAATGAACACTACAAGAACAATCCAAGATTAGGGTTAGGGTTAGGGTTAGGGTTAGGCTTAGGGTTAGGGTTAGGGTTAGGGTTAGGGTTAGGGTTAGGGTTAGGGTTAGGGTTAGGGTTAGGGTTAGGATTAGGGTTAGGGTTAGGGTTAGGGTTAGGATGAATGAACACCACAAGAACAATCCAAGATTAGGGTTAGGGTTAGGGTAAAGGTTAAGGTTAGGGTTAGGGTTAGGGTTAGGGTTAGGGTTAAGGTTAGGGTTAGGGTTAGGGTTAGGGTTAGGGTTAGGGTTAGGGTTAGGGTTAGGGTGAATGAACACCGCAAGAACAATCCAAGAATAGGGTTAGGGTTAGGGTTAGGGTTAGGGTTAGGGTTAGGGTTAGGGATAGGGTTAGGGTTAGGGTTAGGGTTAGGGTTAGGGTAAGGGTAAGGGTTAGGGTTAGGGTTAGGGTTAGGGTGAATGAACACCGCAAGAACAATCCAAGATAAGGGTTAGTGTTAGGTTTAGGGTTAGGGTTAGGGTTAGCGTTAGGGTTAGGGTGAATGAACACCGCAAGAACAATCCAAGAATAGGGTTAGGGTTAGGGTTAGGGTTAGGGTTAGGGTTAGGGTTAGGGTTAGGGTTAGGGTTAGGGTTAGGGTTAGGGTTAGGGTTAGGGTTAGGGTTAGGGTTAGGGTTAGAGTGAATGAACACCGGAAGAACAATCCAAGAATAGGGTTAGGGTTAGGGTTAGGGTTAGGGTTAGGGTTAGGGTTAGGGTGAATGAACACTACAAGAACAATCCAAGATTAGGGTTAGGGTTAGGGTTAGGGTTAGGGTTAGGGTTAGGGTTAGGGTTAGGGTGAATGAACACCGCAAGAACAATCCAAGATTAGGGTTAGGGTTAGGGTTAGGGTTAGGGTTAGGGTTAGGGTTAGGGTTAGGATGAATGAACACCACAAGAACAATCCAAGATTAGGGTTAGGGTTAGGGTTAGGGTTAGGGTTAGGGTGAATGAACACCGCAAGAACAATCCAAGAATAGGGTTAGGGTTAGGGTTAGGGTTAGGGTTAGGGTTAGGGTTAGGGTTAGGGTTAGGGTTAGGGTTAGGGTTAGGGTTAGGCTTAGGGTTAGGGTTAGGGTTAGGGTTAGGGTTAGGATGAATGAACACCACAAGAACAATCCAAGATTAGGGTTAGGGTTAGGGTTAGGGTTAGGGTTAGGGTTAGGGTTGGGGTTAGGGTTAGGGTTAGGGTTAGGGTTAGGGTTAGGGTTAGGGTTAGGGTTAGGGTTAGGGTTAGGGTTAGGATGAATGAACACTACAAGAACAATCCAAGATTAGGGTTAGGGTTAGGGTTAGGGTTAGAGTTAGGGTTAGGGTTAGGGTTAGGGTTAGGGTTAGGGTTAGGGTTAGGGTTAGGGTTAGGGTTAGGGTTAGGGTTAGGATGAATGAACACAACAAGAACAATCCAAGATTAGGGTTAGGGTTAGGGTTAGGGTTAGGGATAGTGTGAATGAACAACGCAAGAACATACCAAGATTAGGGTTAGGGTTAGGGTTAGGGTTAGGGTTAGGGTTAGGGTTAGGGTTAGGGTTAGGGTTAGGGTTAGGGTTAGGGTTAGGGTTAGGGTTAGGGTTAGGGTGAATGAACACCGCAAGAACAATCCAAGATTAGGGTTAGGGTTAGGGTTAGGGTTAGGGTTAGGGTTAGGGTTAGGGTTGTTATTCTAAAGCACCAAAGCTGCAGCAAGCAAAGGCAGCACAGTCTGCTGCTTGTGGCTGGAAAGCCAAACAGGATGTTTGTGACTGTTGCCATGGGAACAAAGGGGCAGTCCATTCTGTACTGAGCACCGGATGTTAGCTCAGTGGGTTTGTCATATGACCTGTACAGGATGTACATGGGTGGAGTTGGAGTTTCTCTCTGTATGTTGAAGAGAGCAGACATGTTTACTGGATGACTGCTAAAAGACACAAATAAAGACATGTAGATACGTTTACTGTCTGTGTCTGATTCCCCTCCCTGGGGATATGCAGGGAGGAGGAGAGAAGGAGAAGCAGTTGGTGTGTTTTCCTCACAGCCTGAGGAAGATCGCCGGAACGGACCTCGTGTTGTTTATCCTGCCGGGAGACGCCGGAGGGAGGTCTAAGGAATTCAGCCGGTGCCTGATCAGATAGGCACATACCGATGACCGGGTAGCAGAATTCCAACAAGGGTTAGGGTTAGGGTTAGGGTTAGGATGAATGAACACCACAAGAACAATCCAAGATTAGGGTTAGGGTAAGGGTAAGGGTTAGGGTTAGGGTTAGTTTTAGGGTTAGGGTTAGGGTTAGGGTTAGGGTGAATGAACACCGCAAGAACAATCCAAGATAAGGGTTAGTGTTAGGTTTAGGTTTAGGTTTAGGGTTAGGGTTAGGGTTAGGGTTAGGGTTAGGGTTAGGGTTAGGGTTAGGGTTAGGGTTAGGGTTAGGATGAATGAACACCGCAAGAACAATCCAAGATTAGGGTTAGGGTTAGGGTTAGGGTTAGGGTTAGGGTTAGGGTTAGGGTTAGGGTTAGGGTGAATGAACACCGCAAGAACAATCCAAGATTAGGGTTAGGGTTAGGGTTAGGGTTAGGGTTAGGGTTAGGGTTAGGGTTAGGGTTAGGGTTAGGATAAATGAACACCACAAGAACAATCCAAGATTAGGGTTAGGGTTAGGGTTAGGGTTAGGGTTAGGGTTAGGGTTAGGGTTAGGGTTAGGGTGAATGAACACCGCACGAACAATCCAAGAATAGGGTTAGGGTTAGGGTTAGGGTTAGGGTTAGGGTTAGGGTTAGGGTTAGGGTTAGGGTTAGGGTTAGGGTTAGGGTTAGGGTTAGGGTTAGGATTAGGGTTAGGGTTAGGGTTAGGGTTAGGGTTAGGGTTAGGGTTAGGGTGAATGAACACCGCAAGAACAATCCAAGAATAGGGTTAGGGTTAGGGTTAGGGTTATGGTTAGGATGAATGAACACCACAAGAACAATCCAAGATTAGGGTTAGGGTTAGGGTTAGAGTTAGGGTTAGGGTTAGGGTTAGGGTTAGGGTTAGGGTTAGGGTTAGGGTTAGGGTTAGGGTTAGGGTTAGGGTTAGGGTTAGGATGAACACCGCAAGAACAATCCAAGATAAGGGTTAGTGTTAGGGTTAGGGTTAGTGTTAGGGTTAGGGTTAGGGTTAGGGTTAGGGTGAATGAACACCGCAAGAACAATCCAAGATTAGGGTTAGGGTTAGGGTTAGGGTTAGGGTTAGGGTTAGGGTTAGGGTTAGGGTTAGGGTTAGGGTTAGGATGAATGAAAATCACAAGAACAATCCAAGATTAGGGTTAGGGTTAGGGTTAGGGTTAGGGTTAGGGTTAGGGTTAGGGTTAGGGTTAGGGTTAGGGTTAGGGTTAGGGTTAGGGTGAATGAACACCGCAAGAACAATCCAAGAATAGGGTTAGGGTTAGGGTTAGGGTTAGGGTTAGGGTTAGGGTTAGGGTTAGGGTTAGGGTTAGGGTAAGGGTAAGGGTTAGGGTTAGGGTTAGGGTGAATGAACACCGCAAGAACAATCCAAGATAAGGGTTAGTGTTAGGTTTAGGTTTAGGGTTAGGGTTAGCGTTAGGGTTAGGGTGAATGAACACCGCAAGAACAATCCAAGAATAGGGTTAGGGTTAGGGTTAGGGTTAGGGTTAGGGTTAGGGTTAGGGTTAGGGTTAGGGTTAGGGTTAGGGTTAGGGTTAGGGTTAGGGTTAGAGTGAATGAACACCGGAAGAACAATCCAAGAATAGGGTTAGGGTTAGGGTTAGGGTTAGGGTTAGGGTTAGGGTTAGGGTTAGGGTTGCGGTTAGGGTTAGGGTTAGGGTTAGGGTTAGGGTTAGGGTTAGGATGAATGAACACCACAAGAACAATCCAAGATTAGGGTTAGGGTTAGGGTTAGGGTTAGGGTTAGGGTGAATGAACACCGCAAGAACAATCCAAGAATAGGGTTAGGGTTAGGGTTAGGGTTAGGGTTAGGGTTAGGGTTAGGGTTTGGGTTAGCGTTAGGGTTAGGGTTAGGGTTAGGCTTAGGGTTAGGGTTAGGGTTAGGGTTAGGGTTAGGGTTAGGGTTAGGATGAATGAACACCACAAGAACAATCCAAGATTAGGGTTAGGGTTAGGGTTAGGGTTAGGGTTAGGGTTAGGGTTGGGGTTAGGGTTAGGGTTAGGGTTAGGGTTAGGGTTAGGGTTAGGGTTAGGGTTAGGGTTAGGGTTAGGGTTAGGGTTACGGTTAGGATGAATGAACACTACAAGAACAATCCAAGATTAGGGTTAGGGTTAGGGTTAGGGTTAGAGTTAGGGTTAGGGTTAGGGTTAGGGTTAGGGTTAGGGTTAGGGTTAGGGTTAGGGTTAGGGTTAGGGTTAGGGTTAGGGTTAGGATGAATGAACACAACAAGAACAATCCAAGATTAGGGTTAGGGTTAGGGTTAGGGTTAGGGATAGTGTGAATGAACAACGCAAGAACATACCAAGATTAGGGTTAGGGTTAGGGTTAGGGTTAGGGTTAGGGTTAGGGTTAGGGTTAGGGTTAGGGTTAGGGTTAGGGTTAGGGTTAGGGTTAGGGTTAGGGTGAATGAACACCGCAAGAACAATCCAAGATTAGGGTTAGGGTTAGGGTTAGGGTTAGGGTTAGGGTTAGGGTTAGGGTTAGGGTTAGGGTTGTTATTCTAAAGCACCAAAGCTGCAGCAAGCAAAGGCAGCACAGTCTGCTGCTTGTGGCTGGAAAGCCAAACAGGATGTTTGTGACTGTTGCCATGGGAACAAAGGGGCAGTCCATTCTGTACTGAGCACCGGATGTTAGCTCAGTGGGTTTGTCATATGACCTGTACAGGATGTACATGGGTGGAGTTGGAGTTTCTCTCTGTATGTTGAAGAGAGCAGACATGTTTACTGGATGACTGCTAAAAGACACAAATAAAGACATGTAGATACGTTTACTGTCTGTGTCTGATTCCCCTCCCTGGGGATATGCAGGGAGGAGGAGAGAAGGAGAAGCAGTTGGTGTGTTTTCCTCACAGCCTGAGGAAGATCGCCGGAACGGACCTCGTGTTGTTTATCCTGCCGGGAGACGCCGGAGGGAGGTCTAAGGAATTCAGCCGGTGCCTGATCAGATAGGCACATACCTATGACCGGGTAGCAGAATTCCAACAAGGGTTAGGGTTAGGGTTAGGGTTAGGATGAATGAACACCACAAGAACAATCCAAGATTAGGGTTAGGGTAAGGGTTAGGGTTAGGGTTAGTTTTAGGGTTAGGGTTAGGGTTAGGGTTAGGGTTAGGGTTAGGGTGAATGAACACCGCAAGAACAATCCAAGATAAGGGTTAGTGTTAGGTTTAGGTTTAGGGTTAGGGTTAGGGTTAGGGTTAGGGTTAGGGTTAGGGTTAGGGTTAGGGTTAGGGTTAGGATGAATGAACACCGCAAGAACAATCCAAGATTAGGGTTAGGGTTAGGGTTAGGGTTAGGGTTAGGGTTAGGGTTAGGGTTAGGGTTAGGGTTAGGGTTAGGGTTAGGGTTAGGATGAATCAACACTACAAGAACAATCCAAGATTAGGGTTAGGGTTAGGGTTAGGGTTAGGGTTAGGGTTAGGGTTAGGGTGAATGAACACCGCAAGAACAATCCAAGATTAGGGTTAGGGTTAGGGTTAGGGTTAGGATAAATGAACACCACAAGAACAATCCAAGATTAGGGTTAGGGTTAGGGTTAGGGTTAGGGTTAGGGTTAGGGTTAGGGTGAATGAACACCGCACGAACAATCCAAGAATAGGGTTAGGGTTAGGGTTAGGGTTAGGGTTAGGGTTAGGGTTAGGGTTAGGGTTAGGATTAGGGTTAGGGTTAGGGTTAGGGTTAGGGTTAGGGTGAATGAACACCGCAAGAACAATCCAAGAATAGGGTTAGGGTTAGGGTTAGGGTTAGGGTTAGGATGAATGAACACCACAAGAACAATCCAAGATTAGGGTTAGGGTTAGGGTTAGAGTTAGGGTTAGGGTTAGGGTTAGGGTTGGGGTTAGGGTTAGGGTTAGGGTTAGGGTTAGGGTTAGGGTTAGGGTTAGGGTTAGGGTTAGGATGAACACCGCAAGAACAATCCAAGATAAGGGTTAGGGTTAGGGTTAGGGTTAGGGTTAGGGTTAGGGTTAGGGTTAGGGTTAGGGTTAGGGTTAGGGTTAGGGTTAGGGTGAATGAACACCGCAAGAACAATCCAAGATTAGGGTTAGGGTTAGGGTTAGGGTTAGGGTTAGGGTTAGGGTTAGGGTTAGGGTTAGGGTTAGGATGAATGAAAATCACAAGAACAATCCAAGATTAGGGTTAGGGTTAGGGTTAGGGTTAGGGTTAGGGTTAGGGTTAGGGTTAGGGTTAGGGTTAGGGTGAATGAACACCGCAAGAACAATCCAAGAATAGGGTTAGGGTTAGGGTTAGGGTTAGGGTTAGGGTTAGGGTTAGGGTTAGGGTTAGGGTGAATGAACACCGCAAGAACAATCCAAGATTAGGGTTAGGGTTAGGGTTAGGGTTAGGGTTAGGGTTAGGGTTAGGGTTAGGGTTAGGGTTGTTATTCTAAAGCACCAAAGCTGCAGCAAGCAAAGGCAGCACAGTCTGCTGCTTGTGGCTGGAAAGCCAAACAGGATGTTTGTGACTGTTGCCATGGGAACAAAGGGGCAGTCCATTCTGTACTGAGCACCGGATGTTAGCTCAGTGGGTTTGTCATATGACCTGTACAGGATGTACATGGGTGGAGTTGGAGTTTCTCTCTGTATGTTGAAGAGAGCAGACATGTTTACTGGATGACTGCTAAAAGACACAAATAAAGACATGTAGATACGTTTACTGTCTGTGTCTGATTCCCCTCCCTGGGGATATGCAGGGAGGAGGAGAGAAGGAGAAGCAGTTGGTGTGTTTTCCTCACAGCCTGAGGAAGATCGCCGGAACGGACCTCGTGTTGTTTATCCTGCCGGGAGACGCCGGAGGGAGGTCTAAGGAATTCAGCCGGTGCCTGATCAGATAGGCACATACCGATGACCGGGTAGCAGAATTCCAACAAGGGTTAGGGTTAGGGTTAGGGTTAGGATGAATGAACACCACAAGAACAATCCAAGATTAGGGTTAGGGTAAGGGTTAGGGTTAGGGTTAGGGTTAGTTTTAGGGTTAGGGTTAGGGTTAGGGTTAGGGTTAGGGTGAATGAACACCGCAAGAACAATCCAAGATAAGGGTTAGTGTTAGGTTTAGGTTTAGGGTTAGGGTTAGGGTTAGGGTTAGGGTTAGGGTTAGGGTTAGGATGAATGAACACCGCAAGAACAATCCAAGATTAGGGTTAGGGTTAGGGTTAGGGTTAGGGTTAGGGTTAGGGTTAGGGTTAGGGTGAATGAACACCGCAAGAACAATCCAAGATTAGGGTTAGGGTTAGGGTTAGGGTTAGGGTTAGGGTTAGGGTTAGGGTTAGGGTTAGGGTTAGGATAAATGAACACCACAAGAACAATCCAAGATTAGGGTTAGGGTTAGGGTTAGGGTTAGGGTTAGGGTTAGGGTTAGGGTTAGGGTTAGGGTTAGGGTTAGGGTGAATGAACACCGCACGAACAATCCAAGAATAGGGTTAGGGTTAGGGTTAGGGTTAGGGTTAGGGTTAGGGTTAGGGTTAGGGTTAGGGTTAGGGTTAGGATTAGGGTTAGGGTTAGGGTTAGGGTTAGGGTTAGGGTTAGGGTGAATGAACACCGCAAGAACAATCCAAGATTAGGGTTAGGGTTAGGGTTAGGGTTAGGGTTAGGGTTAGGGTTGTTATTCTAAAGCACCAAAGCTGCAGCAAGCAAAGGCAGCACAGTCTGCTGCTTGTGGCTGGAAAGCCAAACAGGATGTTTGTGACTGTTGCCATGGGAACAAAGGGGCAGTCCATTCTGTACTGAGCACCGGATGTTAGCTCAGTGGGTTTGTCATATGACCTGTACAGGATGTACATGGGTGGAGTTGGAGTTTCTCTCTGTATGTTGAAGAGAGCAGACATGTTTACTGGATGACTGCTAAAAGACACAAATAAAGACATGTAGATACGTTTACTGTCTGTGTCTGATTCCCCTCCCTGGGGATATGCAGGGAGGAGGAGAGAAGGAGAAGCAGTTGGTGTGTTTTCCTCACAGCCTGAGGAAGATCGCCGGAACGGACCTCGTGTTGTTTATCCTGCCGGGAGACGCCGGAGGGAGGTCTAAGGAATTCAGCCGGTGCCTGATCAGATAGGCACATACCGATGACCGGGTAGCAGAATTCCAACAAGGGTTAGGGTTAGGGTTAGGGTTAGGATGAATGAACACCACAAGAACAATCCAAGATTAGGGTTAGGGTAAGGGTTAGGGTTAGGGTTAGTTTTAGGGTTAGGGTTAGGGTTAGGGTTAGGGTTAGGGTTAGGGTTAGGGTGAATGAACACCGCAAGAACAATCCAAGATAAGGGTTAGTGTTAGGTTTAGGTTTAGGTTTAGGGTTAGGGTTAGGGTTAGGGTTAGGGTTAGGGTTAGGGTTAGGATGAATGAACACCGCAAGAACAATCCAAGATTAGGGTTAGGGTTAGGGTTAGGGTTAGGGTTAGGGTTAGGGTTAGGGTTAGGGTTAGGGTTAGGGTTAGGGTTAGGGTTAGGATGAATCAACACTACAAGAACAATCCAAGATTAGGGTTAGGGTTAGGGTTAGGGTTAGGGTTAGGGTTAGGGTGAATGAACACCGCAAGAACAATCCAAGATTAGGGTTAGGGTTAGGGTTAGGGTTAGGGTTAGGGTTAGGGTTAGGGTTAGGGTTAGGGTTAGGATAAATGAACACCACAAGAACAATCCAAGATTAGGGTTAGGGTTAGGGTTAGGGTTAGGGTTAGGGTTAGGGTTAGGGTTAGGGTGAATGAACACCGCACGAACAATCCAAGAATAGGGTTAGGGTTAGGGTTAGGGTTAGGGTTAGGGTTAGGGTTAGGGTTAGGGTTAGGGTTAGGGTTAGGGTTAGGATTAGGGTTAGGGTTAGGGTTAGGGTTAGGGTTAGGGTTAGGGTGAATGAACACCGCAAGAACAATCCAAGAATAGGGTTAGGGTTAGGGTTAGGGTTAGGGTTATGGTTAGGATGAATGAACACCACAAGAACAATCCAAGATTAGGGTTAGGGTTAGGGTTAGAGTTAGGGTTAGGGTTAGGGTTAGGGTTGGGGTTAGGGTTAGGGTTAGGGTTAGGGTTAGGGTTAGGGTTAGGGTTAGGGTTAGGGTTAGGGTTAGGATGAACACCGCAAGAACAATCCAAGATAAGGGTTAGTGTTAGTGTTAGTGTTAGGGTTAGGGTTAGGGTTAGGGTTAGGGTTAGGGTTAGGGTTAGGGTTAGGGTGAATGAACACCGCAAGAACAATCCAAGATTAGGGTTAGGGTTAGGGTTAGGGTTAGGGTTAGGGTTAGGGTTAGGGTTAGGGTTAGGGTTAGGATGAATGAAAATCACAAGAACAATCCAAGATTAGGGTTAGGGTTAGGGTTAGGGTTAGGGTTAGGGTTAGGGTTAGGGTGAATGAACACCGCAAGAACAATCCAAGAATAGGGTTAGGGTTAGGGTTAGGGTTAGGGTTAGGGTTAGGGTTAGGGTTAGGGTGAATGAACACCGCAAGAACAATCCAAGATTAGGGTTAGGGTTAGGGTTAGGGTTAGGGTTAGGGTTAGGGTTAGGGTTAGGGTTGTTATTCTAAAGCACCAAAGCTGCAGCAAGCAAAGGCAGCACAGTCTGCTGCTTGTGGCTGGAAAGCCAAACAGGATGTTTGTGACTGTTGCCATGGGAACAAAGGGGCAGTCCATTCTGTACTGAGCACCGGATGTTAGCTCAGTGGGTTTGTCATATGACCTGTACAGGATGTACATGGGTGGAGTTGGAGTTTCTCTCTGTATGTTGAAGAGAGCAGACATGTTTACTGGATGACTGCTAAAAGACACAAATAAAGACATGTAGATACGTTTACTGTCTGTGTCTGATTCCCCTCCCTGGGGATATGCAGGGAGGAGGAGAGAAGGAGAAGCAGTTGGTGTGTTTTCCTCACAGCCTGAGGAAGATCGCCGGAACGGACCTCGTGTTGTTTATCCTGCCGGGAGACGCCGGAGGGAGGTCTAAGGAATTCAGCCGGTGCCTGATCAGATAGGCACATACCGATGACCGGGTAGCAGAATTCCAACAAGGGTTAGGGTTAGGGTTAGGGTTAGGATGAATGAACACCACAAGAACAATCCAAGATTAGGGTTAGGGTAAGGGTTAGGGTTAGGGTTAGGGTTAGGGTTAGTTTTAGGGTTAGGGTTAGGGTTAGGGTTAGGGTTAGGGTGAATGAACACCGCAAGAACAATCCAAGATAAGGGTTAGTGTTAGGTTTAGGTTTAGGTTTAGGGTTAGGGTTAGGGTTAGGGTTAGGGTTAGGGTTAGGATGAATGAACACCGCAAGAACAATCCAAGATTAGGGTTAGGGTTAGGGTTAGGGTTAGGGTTAGGGTTAGGGTTAGGGTTAGGGTTAGGATGAATCAACACTACAAGAACAATCCAAGATTAGGGTTAGGGTTAGGGTTAGGGTTAGGGTTAGGGTTAGGGTGAATGAACACCGCAAGAACAATCCAAGATTAGGGTTAGGGTTAGGGTTAGGGTTAGGGTTAGGGTTAGGGTTAGGATAAATGAACACCACAAGAACAATCCAAGATTAGGGTTAGGGTTAGGGTTAGGGTTAGGGTTAGGGTTAGGGTTAGGGTGAATGAACACCGCACGAACAATCCAAGAATAGGGTTAGGGTTAGGGTTAGGGTTAGGGTTAGGGTTAGGGTTAGGGTTAGGGTTAGGGTTAGGGTGAATGAACACCGCAAGAACAATCCAAGAATAGGGTTAGGGTTAGGGTTAGGGTTAGGGTTATGGTTAGGATGAATGAACACCACAAGAACAATCCAAGATTAGGGTTAGGGTTAGGGTTAGAGTTAGGGTTAGGGTTAGGGTTAGGGTTGGGGTTAGGGTTAGGGTTAGGGTTAGGGTTAGGGTTAGGGTTAGGGTTAGGGTTAGGGTTAGGGTTAGGGTTAGGGTTAGGATGAACACCGCAAGAACAATCCAAGATAAGGGTTAGTGTTAGTGTTAGTGTTAGGGTTAGGGTTAGGGTTAGGGTTAGGGTTAGGGTGAATGAACACCGCAAGAACAATCCAAGATTAGGGTTAGGGTTAGGGTTAGGGTTAGGGTTAGGGTTAGGGTTAGGGTTAGGGTGAATGAACACCGCAAGAACAATCCAAGATTAGGGTTAGGGTTAGGGTTAGGGTTAGGGTTAGGGTTAGGGTTAGGGTTAGGGTTAGGGTTAGGGTTAGGATAAATGAACACCACAAGAACAATCCAAGATTAGGGTTAGGGTTAGGGTTAGGGTTAGGGTTAGGGTTAGGGTTAGGGTTAGGGTTAGGGTTAGGGTTAGGGTTAGGGTGAATGAACACCGCACGAACAATCCAAGAATAGGGTTAGGGTTAGGGTTAGGGTTAGGGTTAGGGTTAGGGTTAGGGTTAGGGTTAGGGTTAGGGTTAGGATTAGGGTTAGGGTTAGGGTTAGGGTTAGGGTTAGGGTTAGGGTGAATGAACACCGCAAGAACAATCCAAGATTAGGGTTAGGGTTAGGGTTAGGGTTAGGGTTAGGGTTAGGGTTGTTATTCTAAAGCACCAAAGCTGCAGCAAGCAAAGGCAGCACAGTCTGCTGCTTGTGGCTGGAAAGCCAAACAGGATGTTTGTGACTGTTGCCATGGGAACAAAGGGGCAGTCCATTCTGTACTGAGCACCGGATGTTAGCTCAGTGGGTTTGTCATATGACCTGTACAGGATGTACATGGGTGGAGTTGGAGTTTCTCTCTGTATGTTGAAGAGAGCAGACATGTTTACTGGATGACTGCTAAAAGACACAAATAAAGACATGTAGATACGTTTACTGTCTGTGTCTGATTCCCCTCCCTGGGGATATGCAGGGAGGAGGAGAGAAGGAGAAGCAGTTGGTGTGTTTTCCTCACAGCCTGAGGAAGATCGCCGGAACGGACCTCGTGTTGTTTATCCTGCCGGGAGACGCCGGAGGGAGGTCTAAGGAATTCAGCCGGTGCCTGATCAGATAGGCACATACCGATGACCGGGTAGCAGAATTCCAACAAGGGTTAGGGTTAGGGTTAGGGTTAGGATGAATGAACACCACAAGAACAATCCAAGATTAGGGTTAGGGTAAGGGTTAGGGTTAGGGTTAGTTTTAGGGTTAGGGTTAGGGTTAGGGTTAGGGTTAGGGTTAGGGTGAATGAACACCGCAAGAACAATCCAAGATAAGGGTTAGTGTTAGGTTTAGGTTTAGGTTTAGGGTTAGGGTTAGGGTTAGGGTTAGGGTTAGGGTTAGGGTTAGGGTTAGGATGAATGAACACCGCAAGAACAATCCAAGATTAGGGTTAGGGTTAGGGTTAGGGTTAGGGTTAGGGTTAGGGTTAGGGTTAGGGTTAGGGTTAGGGTTAGGGTTAGGGTTAGGATGAATCAACACTACAAGAACAATCCAAGATTAGGGTTAGGGTTAGGGTTAGGGTTAGGGTTAGGGTTAGGGTGAATGAACACCGCAAGAACAATCCAAGATTAGGGTTAGGGTTAGGGTTAGGGTTAGGGTTAGGGTTAGGGTTAGGGTTAGGGTTAGGGTTAGGATAAATGAACACCACAAGAACAATCCAAGATTAGGGTTAGGGTTAGGGTTAGGGTTAGGGTTAGGGTTAGGGTTAGGGTGAATGAACACCGCACGAACAATCCAAGAATAGGGTTAGGGTTAGGGTTAGGGTTAGGGTTAGGGTTAGGGTTAGGGTTAGGGTTAGGGTTAGGGTTAGGATTAGGGTTAGGGTTAGGGTTAGGGTTAGGGTTAGGGTTAGGGTGAATGAACACCGCAAGAACAATCCAAGAATAGGGTTAGGGTTAGGGTTAGGGTTAGGGTTATGGTTAGGATGAATGAACACCACAAGAACAATCCAAGATTAGGGTTAGGGTTAGGGTTAGAGTTAGGGTTAGGGTTAGGGTTAGGGTTGGGGTTAGGGTTAGGGTTAGGGTTAGGGTTAGGGTTAGGGTTAGGGTTAGGGTTAGGGTTAGGGTTAGGGTTAGGATGAACACCGCAAGAACAATCCAAGATAAGGGTTAGTGTTAGTGTTAGTGTTAGGGTTAGGGTTAGGGTTAGGGTTAGGGTTAGGGTTAGGGTTAGGGTTAGGGTTAGGGTGAATGAACACCGCAAGAACAATCCAAGATTAGGGTTAGGGTTAGGGTTAGGGTTAGGGTTAGGGTTAGGGTTAGGGTTAGGGTTAGGGTTAGGATGAATGAAAATCACAAGAACAATCCAAGATTAGGGTTAGGGTTAGGGTTAGGGTTAGGGTTAGGGTTAGGGTTAGGGTGAATGAACACCGCAAGAACAATCCAAGAATAGGGTTAGGGTTAGGGTTAGGGTTAGGGTTAGGGTTAGGGTTAGGGTTAGGGTGAATGAACACCGCAAGAACAATCCAAGATTAGGGTTAGGGTTAGGGTTAGGGTTAGGGTTAGGGTTAGGGTTAGGGTTAGGGTTGTTATTCTAAAGCACCAAAGCTGCAGCAAGCAAAGGCAGCACAGTCTGCTGCTTGTGGCTGGAAAGCCAAACAGGATGTTTGTGACTGTTGCCATGGGAACAAAGGGGCAGTCCATTCTGTACTGAGCACCGGATGTTAGCTCAGTGGGTTTGTCATATGACCTGTACAGGATGTACATGGGTGGAGTTGGAGTTTCTCTCTGTATGTTGAAGAGAGCAGACATGTTTACTGGATGACTGCTAAAAGACACAAATAAAGACATGTAGATACGTTTACTGTCTGTGTCTGATTCCCCTCCCTGGGGATATGCAGGGAGGAGGAGAGAAGGAGAAGCAGTTGGTGTGTTTTCCTCACAGCCTGAGGAAGATCGCCGGAACGGACCTCGTGTTGTTTATCCTGCCGGGAGACGCCGGAGGGAGGTCTAAGGAATTCAGCCGGTGCCTGATCAGATAGGCACATACCGATGACCGGGTAGCAGAATTCCAACAAGGGTTAGGGTTAGGGTTAGGGTTAGGATGAATGAACACCACAAGAACAATCCAAGATTAGGGTTAGGGTAAGGGTTAGGGTTAGGGTTAGGGTTAGGGTTAGTTTTAGGGTTAGGGTTAGGGTTAGGGTTAGGGTTAGGGTGAATGAACACCGCAAGAACAATCCAAGATAAGGGTTAGTGTTAGGTTTAGGTTTAGGTTTAGGGTTAGGGTTAGGGTTAGGGTTAGGGTTAGGGTTAGGATGAATGAACACCGCAAGAACAATCCAAGATTAGGGTTAGGGTTAGGGTTAGGGTTAGGGTTAGGGTTAGGGTTAGGGTTAGGGTTAGGGTTAGGATGAATCAACACTACAAGAACAATCCAAGATTAGGGTTAGGGTTAGGGTTAGGGTTAGGGTTAGGGTTAGGGTGAATGAACACCGCAAGAACAATCCAAGATTAGGGTTAGGGTTAGGGTTAGGGTTAGGGTTAGGGTTAGGGTTAGGATAAATGAACACCACAAGAACAATCCAAGATTAGGGTTAGGGTTAGGGTTAGGGTTAGGGTTAGGGTTAGGGTTAGGGTGAATGAACACCGCACGAACAATCCAAGAATAGGGTTAGGGTTAGGGTTAGGGTTAGGGTTAGGGTTAGGGTTAGGGTTAGGGTTAGGGTTAGGGTGAATGAACACCGCAAGAACAATCCAAGAATAGGGTTAGGGTTAGGGTTAGGGTTAGGGTTATGGTTAGGATGAATGAACACCACAAGAACAATCCAAGATTAGGGTTAGGGTTAGGGTTAGAGTTAGGGTTAGGGTTAGGGTTAGGGTTGGGGTTAGGGTTAGGGTTAGGGTTAGGGTTAGGGTTAGGGTTAGGGTTAGGGTTAGGGTTAGGGTTAGGGTTAGGGTTAGGATGAACACCGCAAGAACAATCCAAGATAAGGGTTAGTGTTAGTGTTAGTGTTAGGGTTAGGGTTAGGGTTAGGGTTAGGGTTAGGGTGAATGAACACCGCAAGAACAATCCAAGATTAGGGTTAGGGTTAGGGTTAGGGTTAGGGTTAGGGTTAGGGTTAGGGTTAGGATGAATGAAAATCACAAGAACAATCCAAGATTAGGGTTAGGGTTAGGGTTAGGGTTAGGGTTAGGGTTAGGGTTAGGGTTAGGGTGAATGAACACCGCAAGAACAATCCAAGAATAGGGTTAGGGTTAGGGTTAGGGTTAGGGTTAGGGTTAGGGTTAGGGTTAGGGTTAGGGTTAGGGTTAGGGTTAGGGTTAGGGTAAGGGTAAGGGTTAGGGTTAGGGTTAGGGTGAATGAACACCGCAAGAACAATCCAAGATAAGGGTTAGTGTTAGGTTTAGGTTTAGGGTTAGGGTTAGCGTTAGGGTTAGGGTGAATGAACACCGCAAGAACAATCCAAGAATAGGGTTAGGGTTAGGGTTAGGGTTAGGGTTAGGGTTAGGGTTAGGGTTAGGGTTAGAGTGAATGAACACCGGAAGAACAATCCAAGAATAGGGTTAGGGTTAGGGTTAGGGTTAGGGTTAGGGTTAGGGTTGCGGTTAGGGTTAGGGTTAGGGTTAGGGTTAGGGTTAGGGTTAGGGTTAGGGTTAGGGTTAGGGTTAGGGTGAATGAACACCGCAAGAGCAATCCAAGATTAGGGTTAGGGTTAGGGTTAGGGTTAGGGTTAGGGTTAGGGTTAGGGTTAGGGTTAGGGTTAGGATGAATGAACACCGCAAGAACAATCCAAGATTAGGGTTAGGGTTAGGGTTAGGGTTAGGGTTAGGGTTAGGGTTAGGGTTAGGGTTAGCGTTAGGGTTAGGGTTAGGGTTAGGGTTAGGGTTAGGGTTAGGGTTAGGATGAATGAACACCGCAAGAACAATCCAAGATTAGGGTTAGGGTTAGGGTTAGGGTTAGGGTTAGGGTTAGGGTTAGGGTTAGGGTTAGGGTTAGGGTTAGGATGAATCAACACCGCAAGAACAATCCAAGAATAGGGTTAGGGTTAGGGTTAGGGTTAGGGTTAGGGTTAGGGTTAGGGTTAGGGTTAGGATGAATGAACACCACAAGAACAATCCAAGATTAGGGTTAGGGTTAGGGTTAGGGTTAGGGTTAGGGTTAGGGTTGGGGTTAGGGTTAGTGTTAGTGTTAGGGTTAGTGTTAGGGTTAGGGTTAGGGTTAGGGTTAGGGTTAGGGTTAGGGTTAGGGTTAGGGTTAGGGTTAGGGTGAATGAACACCGCAAGAACAATCCAAGATTAGGGTTAGGGTTAGGGTTAGGGTTAGGGTTAGGGTTAGGGTTAGGGTTAGGATGAATGAACATCACAAGAACAATCCAAGATTAGGGTTAGGGTTAGGGTTAGGGTTAGGGTTAGGGTTAGGGTTAGGGTTAGGGTTAGGGTTAGGGTTAGGGTGAATGAACACCGCAAGAACAATCCAAGAATAGGGTTAGGGTTAGGGTTAGGGTTAGGGTTAGGGTTCGGGTTAGGGTTAGGGTTAGGGTTAGGGTTAGGGTTAGGGTTAGGGTTAGGGTAAGGGTAAGGGTTAGGGTTAGGGTTAGGGTGAATGAACACCGCAAGAACAATCCAAGATAAGGGTTAGTGTTAGGTTTAGGTTTAGGGTTAGGGTTAGCGTTAGGGTTAGGGTGAATGAACACCGCAAGAACAATCCAAGAACAGGGTTAGGGTTAGGGTTAGGGTTAGGGTTAGGGTTAGGGTTAGGGTTAGGGTTAGGGTTAGGGTTAGGGTTAGGGTGAATGAACACCGGAAGAACAATCCAAGAATAGGGTTAGGGTTAGGGTTAGGGTTAGGGTTAGGGTTAGGGTTAGGGTTAGGGTTGGGGTTAGGGTTAGGGTTAGGGTTAGGGTTAGGGGTAGGGTTAGGGTTAGGGTTAGGGTTAGGGTTAGGGTGAATGAACACCGCAAGAGCAATCCAAGATTAGGGTTAGGGTTAGGGTTAGGGTTAGGGTTAGGGTTAGGGTTAGGGTTAGGATGAATGAACACAACAAGAACAATCCAAGATTAGGGTTAGGGTTAGGGTTAGGGTTAGGGTTAGGGATAGTGTGAATGAACAACGCAAGAACATACCAAGATTAGGGTTAGGGTTAGGGTTAGGGTTAGGGTTAGGGTTAGGGTTAGGGTTAGGGTTAGGGTTAGGGTTAGGGTGAATGAACACCGCAAGAGCAATCCAAGATTAGGGTTAGGGTAAGGGTTAGGGTTAGGGTTAGGGTTAGGGTTAGGGTTAGGGTTAGGGTTAGGGTTAGGGTTAGTTTTAGGGTTAGGGTTAGGGTTAGGGTTAGGGTTAGGGTTAGGGTGAATGAACACCGCAAGAACAATCCAAGATAAGGGTTAGTGTTAGGTTTAGGGTTAGGGTTAGGGTTAGGGTTAGGGTTAGGGTTAGCGTTAGGGTTAGGGTTAGGGTTAGGGTTAGGGTTAGGATGAATGAACACCGCAAGAACAATCCAAGATTAGGGTTAGGGTTAGGGTTAGGGTTAGGGTTAGGGTTAGGGTTAGGGTTAGGGTTAGGGTTAGGGTTAGGGTTAGGGTTAGGGTTAGGGTTAGGGTTAGGGTTAGGATGAATCAACACTACAAGAACAATCCAAGATTAGGGTTAGGGTTAGGGTTAGGGTTAGGGTTAGGGTGAATGAACACCGCAAGAACAATCCAAGGTTAGGGTTAGGGTTAGGGTTAGGGTTAGGGTTAGGGTTAGGGTTAGGGTTAGGGTTAGGGTTAGGATAAATGAACACCACAAGAACAATCCAAGATTAGGGTTAGGGTTAGGGTTAGGGTTAGGGTTAGGGTTAGGGTTAGGGTTAGGGTTAGCGTAAGGGTTAGGGTTAGGGTTAGGGTTAGGGTGAATGAACACCGCACGAACAATCCAAGAATAGGGTTAGGGTTAGGGTTAGGGTTAGGGTTAGGGTTAGGGTTAGGGTTAGGGTTAGGGTTAGGGCTAGGGTTAGGGTTAGGGTGAATGAACACCGCAAGAACAATCCAAGAATAGGGTTAGGGTTAGGGTTAGGGTTAGGGTTAGGATGAATGAACACCACAAGAACAATCCAAGATTAGGGTTAGGGTTAGGGTTAGGGTTAGGGTTAGGGTTAGGGTTAGGGTTAGGGTTGGGGTTAGGGTTAGGGTTAGGGTTAGGGTTAGGGTTAGGGTTAGGGTTAGGGTTAGGGTTAGGGTTAGGGTTAGGGTTAGGGTTAGGGTTAGGGTTAGGGTTAGGGTTAGGGTTAGGGTTAGGGTTAGGGTTAGGGTGAATGAACACCGCAAGAACAATCCAAGATTAGGGTTAGGGTTAGGGTTAGCATTAGGGTTAGGGTTAGGGTTAGGGTTAGGGTTAGGGTTAGGGTTAGGGTGAATGAACACCGCAAGAGCAATCCAAGATTAGGGTTAGGGTAAGGGTTAGGGTTAGGGTTAGGGTTAGGGTTAGGGTTAGGGTTAGGGTTAGGGTTAGGGTTAGGGTTAGGGTTAGAGTTAGGGTTAGGGTTAGGTTTAGGATGAATGAACACCGCAAGAACAATCCAAGATTAGGGTTAGGGTTAGGGTTAGGGTTAGGGTTAGGGTTAGGGTTAGGGTTAGGGTTAGGGTTAGGGTTAGGATGAATGAACATTACAAGAACAATCCAAGATTAGGGTTAGGGTTAGGGTTAGGGTTAGGGTTAGGGTGAATGAACACCGCAAGAACAATCCAAGATTAGGGTTGGGGTTAGGGTTAGGGTTAGGGTTAGGGTTAGGGTTAGGGTTAGGGTTAGGGTTAGGGTTAGGGTTAGGGTTAGGGTTAGTGTTAGGGTTAGGGTTAGGGTTAGGGTTAGGGTGAATGAACACCGCAAGAACAATCCAAGATTAGGGTTAGGGTTAGGGTTAGGGTTAGGGTTAGGGTTAGGGTTAGGGTTAGGGTTAGGGTTAGGGTTAGGGTGAATGAACACCGCAAGAGCAATCCAAGATTAGGGTTAGGGTTAGGGTTAGGGTTAGTTTTAGGGTTAGGGTTAGGGTTAGGGTTAGGGTTAGGGTTAGGGTTAGGGTTGGGGTTAGGGTTAAGGTTAGGGTTAGGGTTAGGGTTAGGGTTAGGGTTAGGGTTAGGGTTAGGGTTAGGGTTAGGGTGAATGAACACCGCAAGAACAATCCAAGATTAGGGTTAGGGTTAGGGTTAGGGTTAGGGTTAGGGTTAGGGTTAGGGTTAGGGTGAATAAACAACGCAAGAGTTATCCAAGATTAGGGTTAGGGTAAGGGTTAGGGTTACTGTTAGTTTTAGGGTTAGGGTTAGGGTTAGGGTTAGGGTTAGGGTTAGGGTTAGGGTTAGGGTTGGGGTTAGGGTTAGGGTTAGGGTTAGGGTTAGGGTTAGGATTAGGGTTAGGGTTAGGGTTAGGATGAATGAACACCGCAAGAACAATCCAAGATTAGGGTTAGGGTTAGGGTTAGGGTTAGGGTTAGGGTTAGGGTTAGGGTTAGGGTTAGGGTTAGGGTGAATGAACACCGCAAGAACAATCCAAGAATAGGGTTAGGGTTAGTGTTAGGGTTAGGGTTAGGGTTAGGGTTAGGGTTAAGGTTAGGGTTAGGGTTAGGGTTAGGGTTAGGGTTAGGGTTAGGATGAATGAACACCACAAGAACAATCCAAGATTAGGGTTAGGGTTATGGCTAGGGTTGGGGTTAGGGTTAGGGTTAGGGTTAGGGTTAGGGTTAGGGTTAGGGTTAGGGTTAGGGTGAATGAACACCGCAAGAACAATCCAAGAATAGGGTTAGGGTTAGTGTTAGGGTTAGGGTTAGGGTTAAGGTTAGGGTTAGGGTTAGGGTTAGGGTTAGGATGAATGAACACCACAAGAACAATCCAAGATTAGGGTTAGGGTTAGGGTTATGGTTAGGGTTGGGGTTAGGGTTAGGGTTAGGGTAAGGGTTAGGGTTAGGGTTAGGGTTAGGATGAATGAACACCACAAGAACAATCCAAGATTAGGGTTAGGGTTAGGGTTAGGGTTAGGGTTAGGGTTAGGGTTAGGGTTAGGGTTAGGGTTAGGGTGAATGAACACCGCAAGAACAATCCAAGATTAGGGTTAGGGTTAGGGTTAGGGTTAGGGTTAGGGTTAGGGTTAGGGTTAAGGTTAAGGTTAGGGTGAGGATTAGGGTTAGGGTTAGGGTTAGGGTTAGGGTTAGGGTTAGGGTTAGGATGAATGAACACCACAAGAACAATCCAAGATTAGGGTGAGGGTTAGGGTTAGGGTTAGGGTTAGGGTTAGGGTTAGGGTTAGGGTTAGGGTTAGGGTTGGGGTTGGGGTTAGGGTTAGGGTTAGGGTTGGGGTTGGGGTTAGGGTTAGGGTTAGGGTTAGGGTTAGGGTTAGGGTTAGGGTGAATGAACACCGCAAGAGCAATCCAAGATTAGGGTTAGGGTAAGGGTTAGGGTTAGGGTTAGGGTTAGGGTTAGGGTTAGTTTTAGGGTTAGGGTTAGGGTTAGGGTTAGGGTTAGGGTTAGGGTTGGGGTTAGGGTTAGGGTTAGGGTTAGGGTTAGGGTTAGGGTTAGGGTTAGGGTTAGGATGAATGAACACCGCAAGAACAATCCAAGATTAGGGTTAGGGTTAGGGTTAGGGTTAGGGTTAGGGTTAGGGTTAGGGTTAGGGTTAGGGTTAGGGTTAGGGTTAGGGTTAGGGTTAGGGTTAGGATTAGGGTTAGGATGAATGAACACTACAAGAACAATCCAAGATTAGGGTTAGGGTTAGGGTTAGGGTTAGGGTTAGGGTTAGGGTTAGGGTTAGGGTTAGGGTTAGGGTTAGGGTTAGGGTTAGGGTGAATGAACACCGCAAGAACAATCCAAGATTAGGGTTAGGGTTAGGGTTAGGGTTAGGGTTAGGGTTAGGGTTAGGGTTAGGGTTAAGGTTAAGGTTAGGGTGAGGATTAGGGTTAGGGTTAGGGTTAGGGTTAGGGTTAGGGTTAGGGTTAGGGTTAGGATGAATGAACACCACAAGAACAATCCAAGATTAGGGTGAGGGTTAGGGTTAGGGTTAGGGTTAGGGTTAGGGTTAGGGTTGGGGTTGGGGTTAGGGTTAGGGTTGGGGTTGGGGTTAGGGTTAGGGTTAGGGTTAGGGTTAGGGTTAGGGTTTGGGTTAGGGTTAGGGTTAGGGTTAGGGTTAGGGTTAGGGTTAGGGTTAGGGTTAGGGTTAGGGTTAGGATGAATGAACACCGCAAGAACAATCCAAGATTAGGGTTAGGGCTAGGGTTAGGGTTAGGGTTAGGGTTAGGGTTAGGGTTAGGGTTAGGGTTAGGGTTAGGGTTAGGGTTACGGTTAGGGTTAGGGTTAGGGTTAGGGTGAATGAACACCGCAAGAAATATCCAAGATTTGGGTTAGGGTTAGGGTTAAGGTTAGGGTTAGGGTTAGGGTTAGGGTTAGGGTTAGGGTTAAGGTTAAGGTTAGGGTGAGGATTAGGGTTAGGGTTAGGGTTAGGGTTAGGGTTAGGGTTAGGGTTAGGGTTAGGATGAATGAACACCACAAGAACAATCCAAGATTAGGGTGAGGGTTAGGGTTAGGGTTAGGGTTGGGGTTGGGGTTAGGGTTAGGGTTAGGGTTAGGGTTAGGGTTAGGGTTTGGGTTAGGGTTAGGGTTAGGGTTAGGGTTAGGGTTAGGGTTAGGGTTAGGGTTAGGATGAATGAACACCGCAAGAACAATCCAAGATTAGGGTTAGGGCTAGGGTTAGGGTTAGGGTTAGGGTTAGGGTTAGGGTTAGGGTTAGGGTTAGGGTTAGGGTTAGGGTTAGGGTTAGGGTTAGGGTTACGGTTAGGGTTAGGGTTAGGGTGAGGGTGAATGAACACCGCAAGAAATATCCAAGATTTGGGTTAGGGTTAGGGTTAAGGTTAGGGTTAGGGTTAGGGTTAGGGTTAGGGTTAGGGTTAGGGTGAATGAACACCGCAAGAGCAATCCAAGATTAGGGTTAGGGTAAGGGTTAGGGTTAGGGTTAGGGTTAGGGTTAGGGTTAGGGTTAGTTTTAGGGTTAGGGTTAGGGTTAGGGTTAGGGTTAGGGTTGGGGTTAGGGTTAGGGTTAGGGTTAGGGTTAGGGTTAGGGTTAGGGTTAGGGTTAGGGTTAGGGTTAGGATGAATGAACACCGCAAGAACAATCCAAGATTAGGGTTAGGGTTAGGGTTAGGGTTAGGGTTAGGGTTAGGGTTAGGGTTAGGGTTAGGATTAGGGTTAGGATGAATGAACACTACAAGAACAATCCAAGATTAGGGTTAGGGTTAGGGTTAGGGTTAGGGTTAGGGTTAGGGTTAGGGTTAGGGTTAGGATGAATGAACACCACAAGAACAATCCAAGATTAGGGTTAGGGTTAGGGTTAGGGTTAGGGTTAGGGTTAGGGTTAGGGTTAGGGTTAGGGTTAGGATGAATGAACACCACAAGAACAATCCAAGATTAGGGTTAGGGTTAGGGTTAGGGTTAGGGTTGGGGTTAGGGTTAGGGTTAGGGTTAGGGTTAGGGTTAGGGTTAGGGTTAGGGTTAGGGTTAGGGTGAATGAACAACACAAGAACAATCCAAGATTAGGGTAAGGGTTAGGGTTAGGGTTAGGGTTAGGGTTAGGGTTAGGGTTAGGGTTAGGGTTAGGGTTAGGGTGAATGAACACCGCAAGAACAATCCAAGAATAGGGTTAGGGTTAGGGTTAGGGTTAGGGTTAGGGTTAGGGTTAGGGTTAGGGTTAGGGT
>NW_028113138.1:287500-292500 GCF_964234715.1 Podarcis melisellensis | reverse complement strand
GGGTTAGGGTTAGGGTTAGGGTTAGGGTTAGGGTTAGGGTTGGGGTTAGGGTTAGGGTTAGGGTTAGGGTTAGGGTTAGGGTTAGGGTTAGGGTTAGGGTTAGGGTTAGGGTTAGGGTTAGGGTTAGGATGAATGAACACCGCAAGAACAATCCAAGATAAGGGTTAGTGTTAGTGTTAGTGTTAGTGTTAGTGTTAGGGTTAGGGTTAGGGTTAGGGTTAGGGTTAGGGTTAGGGTTAGAGTTAGGGTTAGGATGAATGAACACCGCAAGAACAATCCAAGATTAGGGTTAGGGTTAGGGTTAGGGTTAGGGTTAGGGTTAGGGTTAGGGTTAGGGTTAGGGTTAGGGTTAGGGTGAATGAACACCGCAAGAGCAATCCAAGATTAGGGTTAGGGTAAGGGTTAGGGTTAGGGTTAGGGTTAGTTTTAGGGTTAGGGTTAGGGTTAGGGTTAGGGTTAGGGTTAGGGTTGGGGTTAGGGTTAGGGTTAGGGTTAGGGTTAGGGTTAGGGTTAGGGTTAGGGTTAGGGTTAGGGTTAGGGTTAGGGTTAGAGTTAGGGTTAGGATGAATGAACACCGCAAGAACAATCCAAGATTAGGGTTAGGGTTAGGGTTAGGGTTAGGGTTAGGGTTAGGGTTAGGGTTAGGGTTAGGGTTAGGGTTAGGGTTAGGGTTAGGGTTAGGGTGAATGAACACCGCAAGAGCAATCCAAGATTAGGGTTAGGGTAAGGGTTAGGGTTAGGGTTAGGGTTAGTTTTAGGGTTAGGGTTAGGGTTAGGGTTAGGGTTAGGGTTGGGGTTAGGGTTAGGGTTAGGGTTAGGGTTAGGGTTAGGGTTAGGGTTAGGGTTAGGGTTAGGGTTAGGGTTAGGATGAATGAACACCGCAAGAACAATCCAAGATTAGGGTTAGGGTTAGGGTTAGGGTTAGGGTTAGGGTTAGGGTTAGGGTTAGGGTTAGGGTTAGGGTTAGGGTTAGGGTTAGGGTTAGGGTTAGGGTTAGGATTAGGGTTAGGGTTAGGATGAATGAACACTACAAGAACAATCCAAGATTAGGGTTAGGGTTAGGGTTAGGGTTAGGGTTAGGGTTAGGGTTAGGGTTAGGGTTAGGGTTAGGATGAATGAACACCACAAGAACAATCCAAGATTAGTGTTAGGGTTAGGGTTAGGGTTAGGGTTAGGGTTAGGGTTAGGATGAATGAACACTACAAGAACAATCCAAGATTAGGGTTAGGGTTAGGGTTAGGGTTAGGGTTAGGGTGAATGAACACCGCAAGAACAATCCAAGATTAGGGTTAGGGTTAGGGTTAGGGTTAGGGTTAGGGTTAGGGTTAGGGTTAGGGTTAGGGTTAGGGTTAGGGTGAATGAACACCGCACGAACAATCCAAGAATAGGGTTAGGGTTAGGGTTAGGGTTAGGGTTAGGGTTAGGGTTAGGGTTATCGTTAGGTTTAGGGTGAATGAACACCGCAAGAACAATCCAAGAATAGGGTTAGGGTTAGGGTTAGGGTTAGGGTTAGGGTTAGGATGAATGAACACCACAAGAACAATCCAAGATTAGGGTTAGGGTTAGGGTTAGGGTTAGGGTTAGGGTTAGGGTTAGGGTTGGGGTTAGGGTTAGGGTTAGGGTTAGGGTTAGGGTTAGGGTTAGGGTTAGGGTTAGGGTTAGGGTTAGGGTTAGGATGAATGAACACCGCAAGAACAATCCAAGATAAGGGTTAGTGTTAGTGTTAGTGTTAGTGTTAGGGTTAGGGTTAGGGTTAGGGTTAGGGTTAGGGTTAGGGTTAGGGTTAGGGTTAGGGTTAGGGTTAGGGTTAGGGTTAGGGTTAGGATGAATGAACACCGCAAGAACAATCCACGATTAGGGTTAGGGTTAGTGTTAGGGTTAGGGTTAGGGTTAGGGTTAGGGTTAGAGTTAGGGTTAGGGTTAGGTTTAGGATGAATGAACACCGCAAGAACAATCCAAGATTAGGGTTAGGGTTAGGGTTAGGGTTAGGGTTAGGGTTAGGGTTAGGGTTAGGGTTAGGGTTAGTGTTAGGGTTAGGATGAATGAACACCGCAAGAACAATCCAAGATTAGGGTTAGGGTTAGGGTTAGGGTTAGGGTTAGGGTAAATGAACACCGCAAGAACAATCCAAGATTAGGGTTAGGGTTAGGGTTAGGGTTAGGGTTAGGGTTAGGGTTAGGGTTAGGGTTAGGGTTAGGGTTAGGGTTAGGGTTAGGGTTAGGGTTAGGGTGAATGAACACCGCAAGAACAATCCAAGATTAGGGTTAGGGTTAGGGTTAGGGTTAGCATTAGGGTTAGGGTTAGGGTTAGGGTGAATGAACACCGCAAGAGCAATCCAAGATTAGGGTTAGGGTAAGGGTTAGGGTTAGGGTTAGGGTTAGGGTTAGGGTTAGGGTTAGAGTTAGGGTTAGGGTTAGGTTTAGGATGAATGAACACCGCAAGAACAATCCAAGATTAGGGTTAGGGTTAGGGTTAGGGTTAGGGTTAGGGTTAGGGTTAGGGTTAGGGTTAGGGTTAGGGTTAGGGTTAGGGTTAGGGTTAGGGTTAGGATGAATGAACATTACAAGAACAATCCAAGATTAGGGTTAGGGTTAGGGTTAGGGTTAGGGTTAGGGTGAATGAACACCGCAAGAACAATCCAAGATTAGGGTTGGGGTTAGGGTTAGGGTTAGGGTTAGGGTTAGGGTTAGGGTTAGGGTTAGGGTTAGGGTTAGGGTTAGTGTTAGGGTTAGTGTTAGGGTTAGGGTTAGGGTTAGGGTTAGGGTGAATGAACACCGCAAGAACAATCCAAGATTAGGGTTAGGGTTAGGGTTAGGGTTAGGGTTAGGGTTAGGGTTAGGGTTAGGGTTAGGGTTAGGGTTAGGGTTAGGGTTAGGGTGAATGAACACCGCAAGAACAATCCAAGATTAGGGTTAGGGTTAGGGTTAGGGTTAGGGTTAGGGTTAGGGTTAGGGTTAGGGTTAGGATTAGGGTTAGGGTTAGGATGAATGAACACTACAAGAACAATCCAAGATTAGGGTTAGGGTTAGGGTTAGGGTTAGGGTTAGGGTTAGGGTTAGGGTTAGGGTTAGGGTTAGGATGAATGAACACCACAAGAACAATCCAAGATTAGTGTTAGGGTTAGGGTTAGGGTTAGGGTTAGGGTTAGGGTTAGGATGAATGAACACTACAAGAACAATCCAAGATTAGGGTTAGGGTTAGGGTTAGGGTTAGGGTTAGGGTGAATGAACACCGCAAGAACAATCCAAGATTAGGGTTAGGGTTAGGGTTAGGGTTAGGGTTAGGGTTAGGGTTAGGGTTAGGGTTAGGGTTAGGGTGAATGAACACCGCACGAACAATCCAAGAATAGGGTTAGGGTTAGGGTTAGGGTTAGGGTTAGGGTTAGGGTTAGGGTTATCGTTAGGTTTAGGGTGAATGAACACCGCAAGAACAATCCAAGAATAGGGTTAGGGTTAGGGTTAGGGTTAGGGTTAGGATGAATGAACACCACAAGAACAATCCAAGATTAGGGTTAGGGTTAGGGTTAGGGTTAGGGTTAGGGTTAGGGTTAGGGTTGGGGTTAGGGTTAGGGTTAGGGTTAGGGTTAGGGTTAGGGTTAGGGTTAGGGTTAGGGTTAGGGTTAGGGTTAGGATGAATGAACACCGCAAGAACAATCCAAGATAAGGGTTAGTGTTAGTGTTAGTGTTAGTGTTAGTGTTAGGGTTAGGGTTAGGGTTAGGGTTAGGGTTAGGGTTAGGGTTAGGGTTAGGGTTAGGGTTAGGGTTAGGGTTAGGATGAATGAACACCGCAAGAACAATCCACGATTAGGGTTAGGGTTAGTGTTAGGGTTAGGGTTAGGGTTAGGGTTAGGGTTAGAGTTAGGGTTAGGGTTAGGTTTAGGATGAATGAACACCGCAAGAACAATCCAAGATTAGGGTTAGGGTTAGGGTTAGGGTTAGGGTTAGGGTTAGGGTTAGGGTTAGGGTTAGGGTTAGTGTTAGGGTTAGGATGAATGAACACCGCAAGAACAATCCAAGATTAGGGTTAGGGTTAGGGTTAGGGTTAGGGTTAGGGTAAATGAACACCGCAAGAACAATCCAAGATTAGGGTTAGGGTTAGGGTTAGGGTTAGGGTTAGGGTTAGGGTTAGGGTTAGGGTTAGGGTTAGGGTTAGGGTTAGGGTTAGGGTTAGGGTGAATGAACACCGCAAGAACAATCCAAGATTAGGGTTAGGGTTAGGGTTAGGGTTAGCATTAGGGTTAGGGTTAGGGTTAGGGTTAGGGTGAATGAACACCGCAAGAGCAATCCAAGATTAGGGTTAGGGTAAGGGTTAGGGTTAGGGTTAGGGTTAGGGTTAGGGTTAGGGTTAGGGTTAGAGTTAGGGTTAGGGTTAGGTTTAGGATGAATGAACACCGCAAGAACAATCCAAGATTAGGGTTAGGGTTAGGGTTAGGGTTAGGGTTAGGGTTAGGGTTAGGGTTAGGGTTAGGGTTAGGGTTAGGGTTAGGGTTAGGATGAATGAACATTACAAGAACAATCCAAGATTAGGGTTAGGGTTAGGGTTAGGGTTAGGGTTAGGGTGAATGAACACCGCAAGAACAATCCAAGATTAGGGTTGGGGTTAGGGTTAGGGTTAGGGTTAGGGATAGGGTTAGGGTTAGGGTTAGGGTTAGGGTTAGGGTTAGGGTTAGGGTTAGGGTTAGTGTTAGGGTTAGTGTTAGGGTTAGGGTTAGGGTTAGGGTTAGGGTGAATGAACACCGCAAGAACAATCCAAGATTAGGGTTAGGGTTAGGGTTAGGGTTAGGGTTAGGGTTAGGGTTAGGGTTAGGGTTAGGGTTAGGGTGAATGAACACCGCAAGAACAATCCAAGATTAGGGTTAGGGTTAGGGTTAGGGTTAGGGTTAGGGTTAGGGTTAGGGTTAGGGTTAGGGTTAGGGTTAGGGTTAGGGTGAATGAACACCGCAAGAGTTATCCAAGATTAGGGTTAGGGTAAGGGTTAGGGTTACTGTTAGTTTTAGGGTT
>NW_028113138.1:277500-282500 GCF_964234715.1 Podarcis melisellensis | reverse complement strand
GGGTTAGGGTTAGGGTTAGGGTTAGGGTTAGGGTAAGGGTAAGGGTAAGGGTAAGGGTTAGGGTTAGGGTTAGGGTTAGGGTGAATGAACACCGCAAGAACAATCCAAGATAAGGGTTAGTGTTAGGTTTAGGGTTAGGGTTAGGGTTAGGGTTAGGGTTAGCGTTAGGGTTAGGGTGAATGAACACCGCAAGAACAATCCAAGAATAGGGTTAGGGTTAGGGTTAGGGTTAGGGTTAGGGTTAGGGTTAGGGTTAGAGTGAATGAACACCGGAAGAACAATCCAAGAATAGGGTTAGGGTTAGGGTTAGGGTTAGGGTTAGGGTTAGGGTTAGGGTTAGGGTTAGGGTTAGGGTTAGGGTGAATGAAAACTACAAGAACAATCCAAGATTAGGGTTAGGGTTAGGGTTAGGGTTAGGGTTAGGGTGAATGAACACCGCAAGAACAATCCAAGATTAGGGTTAGGGTTAGGGTTAGGGTTAGGGTTAGGGTTAGGGTTAGGGTTAGGGTTAGGGTTAGGGTTAGGGTTAGGGTTAGGGTTAGGGTTAGGGTTAGGATGAATGAACACCACAAGAACAATCCAAGATTAGGGTTAGGGTTAGGGTTAGGGTTAGGGTTAGGGTTAGGGTTAGGGTGAATGAACACCGCAAGAACAATCCAAGAATAGGGTTAGGGTTAGGGTTAGGGTTAGGGTTAGGGTTAGGGTTAGGGTTAGGGTTAGGGTTAGGCTTAGGGTTAGGGTTAGGGTTAGGGTTAGGGTTAGGGTTAGGGTTAGGATGAATGAACACCACAAGAACAATCCAAGATTAGGGTTAGGGTTAGGGTTAGGGTTAGGGTTAGGGTTAGGGTTAGGGTTAGGGTTAGGGTTAGGGTTAGGGTTAGGGTTAGGGTTAGGGTTAGGATGAATGAACACTACAAGAACAATGCAAGATTAGGGTTAGGGTTAGGGTTAGGGTTAGGGTTAGGGTTAGGGTTAGGGTTAGGGTTAGGGTTAGGGTTAGGGTTAGGATTAGGGTTAGGGTTAGGGTTAGGATGAATGAACACAACAAGAACAATCCAAGATTAGGGTTAGGGTTAGGGTTAGGGTTAGGGATAGTGTGAATGAACAACGCAAGAACATACCAAGATTAGGGTTAGGGTTAGGGTTAGGGTTAGGGTTAGGGTTAGGGTTAGGGTTAGGGTTAGGGTTAGGGTTAGGGTTAGGGTTAGGGTTAGGGTGAATGAACACCGCAAGAACAATCCAAGATTAGGGTTAGGGTTAGGGTTAGGGTTAGGGTTAGGGTTAGGGTTAGGGTTAGGGTTAGGGTTAGGGTTAGGGTTAGGGTTAGGGTGAATGAACACCGCAAGAGCAATCCACGATTAGGGTTAGGGTAAGGGTTAGGGTTATGGTTAGGGTTAGGGTTAGTTTTAGGGTTAGGGTTAGGGTTAGGGTTAGGGTTAGGGTTAGGGTGAATGAACACCGCAAGAACAATCCAAGATAAGGGTTAGTGTTAGGTTTAGGGTTAGGGTTAGGGTTAGGGTTAGGGTTAGGGTTAGGGTTAGGGTTAGGGTTAGGGTTGGGGTTAGGGTTAGGGTTAGGGTTAGGATGAATGAACACCGCAAGAACAATCCAAGATTAGGGTTAGGGTTAGGGTTAGGGTTAGGGTTAGGGTTAGGGTTAGGGTTAGGGTTAGGGTTAGGGTTAGGGTTAGGATGAATCAACACTACAAGAACAATCCAAGATTAGGGTTAGGGTTAGGGTTAGGGTTAGGGTTAGGGTTAGGGTTAGGGTTAGGGTGAATGAACACCGCACGAACAATCCAAGAATAGGGTTAGGGTTAGGGTTAGGGTTAGGGTTAGGGTTAGGGTTAGGGTTAGGGTTAGGGTTAGGATTAGGGTTAGGGTTAGGGTTAGGGTTAGGGTTAGGGTGAATGAACACCGCAAGAACAATCCAAGAATAGGGTTAGGGTTAGGGTTAGGGTTAGGGTTAGGGTTAGGATGAATGAACACCACAAGAACAATCCAAGATTAGGGTTAGGGTTAGGGTTAGGGTTAGGGTTAGGGTTAGGGTTGGGGTTAGGGTTAGGGTTAGGGTTAGGGTTAGGGTTAGGTTTAGGGTTAGGATGAATGAACACCGCAAGAACAATCCAAGATAAGGGTTAGTGTTAGTGTTAGGGTTAGGGTTAGGGTTAGGGTTAGGGTTAGGGTTAGGGTTAGGGTGAATGAACACCGCAAGAACAATCCAAGATTAGGGTTAGGGTTAGGGTTAGGGTTAGGGTTAGGGTTAGGGTTAGGGTTAGGGTTAGGGTGAATGAACACCGCAAGAACAATCCAAGAATAGGGTTAGGGTTAGGGTTAGGGTTAGGGTTAGGGTTAGGGTTAGGGTTAGGGTAAGGGTAAGGGTTAGGGTTAGGGTTAGGGTGAATGAACACCGCAAGAACAATCCAAGATAAGGGTTAGTGTTAGGTTTAGGGTTAGGGTTAGGGTTAGCGTTAGGGTTAGGGTGAATGAACACCGCAAGAACAATCCAAGAATAGGGTTAGGGTTAGGGTTAGGGTTAGGGTTAGGGTTAGGGTTAGGGTTAGGGTTAGGGTTAGGGTTAGGGTTAGGGTTAGAGTGAATGAACACCGGAAGAACAATCCAAGAATAGGGTTAGGGTTAGGGTTAGGGTTAGGGTTAGGGTTGGGGTTAGGGTTAGGGTTAGGGTTAGGGTTAGGGTTAGGGTTAGGGTTAGGGGTAGGGTTAGGGTTAGGGTTAGGGTTAGGGTTAGGGTTAGGATGAATGAACACTACAAGAACAATCCAAGATTAGGGTTAGGGTTAGGGTTAGGGTTAGGGTTAGGGTTAGGGTTAGGGTTAGGGTTAGGGTTAGGGTTAGGGTTAGGGTTAGGGTTAGGGTTAGGGTTAGGGTTAGGGTTAGGGTGAATGAACACCGCAAGAACAATCCAAGATTAGGGTTAGGGTTAGGGTTAGGGTTAGGGTTAGGGTTAGGGTTAGGGTTAGGGTTAGGGTTAGGGTGAATGAACACCGCAAGAGCAATCCAAGATTAGGGTTAGGGTAAGGGTTAGGGTTAGGGTTAGGGTTAGGGTTAGGGTTAGGGTTAGGGTTAGTTTTAGTTTTAGGGTTAGGGTTAGGGTTAGGGTTAGGGTGAATGAACACCGCAAGAACAATCCAAGATAAGGGTTAGTGTTAGGTTTAGGGTTAGGGTTAGGGTTAGGGTTAGGGTTAGGGTTAGGGTTAGGGTTAGCGTTAGGGTTAGGGTTAGGGTTAGGGTTAGGGTTAGGATGAATGAACACCGCAAGAACAATCCAAGATTAGGGTTAGGGTTAGGGTTAGGGTTAGGGTTAGGGTTAGGGTTAGGGTTAGGGTTAGGGTTAGGGTTAGGGTTAGGGTTAGGGTTAGGATGAATCAACACTACAAGAACAATCCAAGATTAGGGTTAGGGTTAGGGTTAGGGTTAGGGTGAATGAACACCGCAAGAACAATCCAAGATTAGGGTTAGGGTTAGGGTTAGGGTTAGGGTTAGGGTTAGGGTTAGGGTTAGGGTTAGGGTTAGGGTTAGGATAAATGAACACCACAAGAACAATCCAAGATTAGGGTTAGGGTTAGGGTTAGGGTTAGGGTTAGGGTTAGGGTTAGGGTTAGGGTAAGGGTTAGGGTTAGGGTTAGGGTGAATGAACACCGCACGAACAATCCAAGAATAGGGTTAGGGTTAGGGTTAGGGTTAGGGTTAGGGTTAGGGTTAGGGTTAGGGTTAGGATTAGGGTTAGGGTTAGGGTTAGGGTTAGGGTGAATGAACACCGCAAGAACAATCCAAGAATAGGGTTAGGGTTAGGGTTAGGGATAGGGTTAGGGTTAGGGTTAGGATGAATGAACACCACAAGAACAATCCAAGATTAGGGTTAGGGTTAGGGTTAGGGTTAGGCTTAGGGTTAGGGTTAGGGTTAGGGTTAGGGTGAATGAACACCGCAAGAACAATCCAAGATAAGGGTTAGTGTTAGTGTTAGTGTTAGTGTTAGTGTTAGTGTTAGTGTTAGTGTTAGGGTTAGGGTTAGGGTTAGGGTGAATGAACACCGCAAGAACAATCCAAGATTAGGGTTAGGGTTAGGGTTAGGGTTAGGGTTAGGATGAATGAACACCGCAAGAACAATCCACGATTAGAGTTAGGGTTAGTGTTAGGGTTAGGGTTAGGGTTAGGGTTAGGGTTAGAGTTAGGGTTAGGGTTAGGGTTAGGTTTAGGATGAATGAACACCGCAAGAACAATCCAAGATTAGGGTTAGGGTTAGGGTTAGGGTTAGGGTTAGGGTTAGGGTTAGGGTTAGGGTTAGGGTTAGGGTTAGGGTTAGGGTTAGGATGAATGAACACTACAAGAACAATCCAAGATTAGGGTTAGGGTTAGGGTTAGGGTTAGGGTTAGGGTTAGGGTGAATGAACACCGCAAGAACAATCCAAGATTAGGGTTAGGGTTAGGGTTAGGGTTAGGGTTAGGGTTAGGGTTAGGGTTAGGGTTAGGGTTAGGGTTAGGGTTAGGGTGAATGAACACCGCAAGAACAATCCAAGATTAGGGTTAGGGTTAGGGTTAGCGTTAGGGTTAGGGTTAGGGTTAGGGTTAGGGTTAGGGTTAGGGTTAGGGTGAATGAACACCGCAAGAGCAATCCAAGATTAGGGTTAGGGTAAGGGTAAGGGTTAGGGTTAGGGTTAGGGTTAGGGTTAGGGTTAGGGTTAGGGTTAGGGTTAGGGTTAGGGTTATGTTTAGGATGAATGAACACCGCAAGAACAATCCAAGATTAGGGTTAGGGTTAGGGTTAGGGTTAGGGTTAGGGTTAGGGTTAGGGTTAGGGTTAGGGTTAGGGTTAGGGTTAGGGTTAGGGTTAGGGTTAGGGTTAGGGTTAGGGTTAGGATGAATGAACATTACAAGAACAATCCAAGTTTAGGGTTAGGGTTAGGGTTAGGGTTAGGGTTAGGGTTAGGGTTAGGGTTAGGGTGAATGAACACCGCAAGAACAATCCAAGATTAGGGTTAG
>NW_028113138.1:255000-265000 GCF_964234715.1 Podarcis melisellensis | reverse complement strand
GGGTTAGGGTTAGGGTTAGGGTTAGGGTTAGGGTTAGGCTTAGGCTTAGGCTTAGGCTTAGGGTTAGGGTTAGGGTTAGGATTAGGGTTAGGGTTAGGGTTAGGGTTAGGGTTAGGGTTAGGATGAATGAACACCACAAGAACAATCCAAGATTAGGGTTAGGCTTAGGGTTAGGGTTAGGGTTAGGGTTAGGGTTAGGGTTAGGGTTGGGGTTAGGGTTAGGGTTAGGGTTAGGGTTAGGGTTAGGGTTAGGGTTAGGGTTAGGGTTAGGATGAATGAACACTACAAGAACAATCCAAGATTAGGGTTAGGGTTAGGGTTAGGGTTAGGGTTAGGGTTAGGGTTAGGGTTAGGGTTAGGGTTAGGGTTAGGATGAATGAACACAACAAGAACAATCCAAGATTAGGGTTAGGGTTAGGGTTAGGGTTAGGGATAGTGTGAATGAACAACGCAAGAACATACCAAGATTAGGGTTAGGGTTAGGGTTAGGGTTAGGGTTAGGGTTAGGGTTAGGGTTAGGGTTAGGGTTAGGGTTAGGGTTAGGGTGAATGAACACCGCAAGAAATATCCAAGATTTGGGTTAGGGTTAGGGTTAGGGTTAGGGTTAGGGTTAGGGTTAGGGTTAGGGTGAATGAACACCGCAAGAACAATCCAAGATAAGGGTTAGTGTTAGGTTTAGGGTTAGGGTTAGGGTTAGGGTTAGCGTTAGGGTTAGGGTTAGGGTTAGGGTTAGGGTTAGGGTTAGGGTTAGGGTTAGGGTTAGGGTTAGGGTTAGGGTTAGGGTTAGGGTTAGGATGAATCAACACTACAAGAGCAATCCAAGATTAGGGTTAGGGTAAGGGTTAGGGTTAGGGTTAGGGTTAGGGTTAGGGTTAGGGTTAGTTTTAGGGTTAGGGTTAGGGTTAGGGTTAGGGTTAGGGTGAATGAACACCGCAAGAACAATCCAAGATAAGGGTTAGTGTTAGGTTTAGGGTTAGGGTTAGGGTTAGGGTTAGGGTTAGCGTTAGGGTTAGGGTTAGGGTTAGGGTTAGGATGAATGAACACCGCAAGAACAATCCAAGATTAGGGTTAGGGTTAGGGTTAGGGTTAGGGTTAGGGTTAGGGTTAGGGTTAGGGTTAGGGTTAGGATGAATCAACACTACAAGAACAATCCAAGATTAGGGTTAGGGTTAGGGTTAGGGTGAATGAACACCGCAAGAACAATCCAAGATTAGGGTTAGGGTTAGGGTTAGGGTTAGGGTTAGGGTTAGGGTTAGGGTTAGGATAAATGAACACCACAAGAACAATCCAAGATTAGGGTTAGGGTTAGGGTTAGGGTTAGGGTTAGGGTTAGGGTTAGGGTTAGGGTTAGGGTTAGGGTTAGGGTTAGGGTTAGGGTAAGGGTTAGGGTTAGGGTTAGGGTGAATGAACACCACACGAACAATCCAAGAATAGGGTTAGGGTTAGGGTTAGGGTTAGGGTTAGGGTTAGGGTTAGGGTTAGGGTTAGGGTTAGGGTTAGGGTTAGGATTAGGGTTAGGGTTAGGGTTAGGGTTAGGGTTAGGGTTAGGGTGAATGAACACCGCAAGAACAATCCAAGAATAGGGTTAGGGTTAGGGTTAGGGTTAGGGTTAGGGTTAGGGTTAGGGTTAGGGTTAGGGTTAGGGTTAGGGTTAGGGTTAGGGTTAGGATGAATGAACACCACAAGAACAATCCAAGATTAGGGTTAGGGTTAGGGTTAGGGTTAGGGTTAGGGTTAGGGTTGGGGTTAGGGTTAGGGTTAGGGTTAGGGTTAGGGTTAGGGTTAGGGTTAGGGTTAGGGTTAGGATGAATGAACACCGCAAGAACAATCCAAGATAAGGGTTAGGGTTAGGGTTAGGGTTAGGGTTAGGGTTAGGGTTAGGGTTAGGCTTAGGGTTAGGGTTAGGGTTAGGATTAGGGTTAGGGTAAGGGTTAGGGTTAGGGTTAGGGTGAATGAACACCGCAAGAACAATCCAAGATTAGGGTTAGGGTTAGGGTTAGGGTTAGGGTTAGGGTTAGGGTTAGGGTTAGGGTTAGGGTTAGGGTTAGGGTTAGGATGAATGAACACCACAAGAACAGTCCAAGATTAGGGTTAGGGTTAGGGTTAGGGTTAGGGTTAGGGTTAGGGTGAATGAACACCGCAAGAACAATCCAAGAATAGGGTTAGGGTTAGGGTTAGGGTTAGGGTTAGGGTTAGGGTTAGGGTTAGGGTAAGGGTAAGGGTTAGGGTTAGGGTTAGGGTGAATGAACACCGCAAGAACAATCCAAGATAAGGGTTAGTGTTAGGTTTAGGGTTAGGGTTAGGGTTAGCGTTAGGGTTAGGGTGAATGAACACCGCATGAACAATCCAAGAATAGGGTTAGGGTTAGGGTTAGGGTTAGGGTTAGGGTTAGGGTTAGGGTTAGGGTTGGGGTTAGGGTTAGGGTTAGGGTTAGGGTTAGGGTTAGGGTTAGGGTTAGGGTTAGGGTTAGGATGAATGAACACCGCAAGAACAATCCAAGATAAGGGTTAGGGTTAGGGTTAGGGTTATGGTTAGGGTTAGGGTTAGGATTAGGGTTAGGGTTAGGCTTAGGGTTAGGGTTAGGGTTAGGGTTAGGGTTAGGATTAGGGTTAGGGTAAGGGTTAGGGTTATGGTTAGGGTGAATGAACACCGCAAGAACAATCCAAGATTAGGGTTAGGGTTAGGGTTAGGGTTAGGGTTAGGGTTAGGGTTAGGGTTAGGGTTAGGGTTAGGATGAATGAACACCACAAGAACAGTCCAAGATTAGGGTTAGGGTTAGGGTTAGGGTTAGGGTTAGGGTTAGGGTTAGGGTTAGGGTGAATGAACACCGCAAGAACAATCCAAGAATAGGGTTAGGGTTAGGGTTAGGGTTAGGGTTAGGGTTAGGGTTAGGGTTAGGGTTAGGGTAAGGGTAAGGGTAAGGGTTAGGGTTAGGGTTAGTGTCACGGCCACCCAGGACGGGTCCCAGCTCACAAGAGACCTCACTCCGTTGCAGTTTATTTACAGGAAAAGTTTATTGAAGATTTCTGCTTCTCGTACAGTTCAGCATCGTGGCCGTACGTCTGTCACGTTAGACCGCTGAAGTCCCCTCTGACTCCTCCCCTCTTCCACACCAACTTAATAGCCTGGCTCTAGACCACCTCTTCCTCTCCTTTCTTTTCCGCAGGGTCTTCCTGCCCCCCTGGGTTCCCTCTCTCCGTGACTCGCCTGAGGCTGAATCCTCTGCCGCCTCTTCCCCCCTCCTTCTGGCTTTAGGGCCGGGCTCCTCCCCTGAGCTCTCTCCACTTCCGCGCGCCTCTACGTTTGAACTTGGCGCGCGTACGTTGCTGCTGACCTTTCTTTCGACCGCTACACCACCCCTTGTTCTGCTCTCCACCCTTTCCGGCTGAACACCTTGCTCCAACCCCCTTTCTCTGTTCTCTCCTAATCCTGCTCCCTCCGAGAGGCTGACGACTCCACCCCCTTTACTCCGTTCCGGCTGAGACGCCTCTTGCTGCGTCTGTCTTCCACTGGGCTCCTCTCCGCTTCTCCCTTCTCCTCCCTTTTGCTTGATTAAGGTAACCCCCTTTTGAGAATCCTCTGACTCGCTGCTCAGACTCGTGGATTCCCTCAGAATTCCGTCATCTTCTTCCTCATCCTTCTGCCCCTCCTCCCACTCGCTCTCCGTCTCCTCTGTCATCTCCTCCTCTCTCCCAGAAACCCTGACATCCATCCCCCCCTCGAAGCCCCCCCTTCCCCCCTCCCGCTCGCCGGGTGCAGGTTGAGGAAAACGTGGTTCTTCCGGGGTCGGTTCAGGATACAAGTTGTCCACTTCAACGTTCTCCTCTGTCATCTCCGTATATTTGTGTTCGAACTCGGGTTCCCCACCCACAGACATCACAGTCTCTTCCTCCATCACTGCTTCTCCTGGCGCTGCCTGCCAAGGACCTACCATCCATCTCTGACTCCATGCCTCCCTTGGCTGATCCACCCACCAACAAGGGCCTGTCTCCTCCCCCCCCAGTCTCGGATCCCTGGTCGGGCTTGTTTCGGGCGTATGGCCCTCGGGTGAGGAGAAACCCTCGAACGTGCTGTCTGACAAAGTGGGCGTGAAAAGCCAATCATCAAAATACTCCTCGGGCATGGGCTTGTGCGGAAAAAGTGCATGGAACTCCTCCTTCAACAGGGGTTCGTCCAACGCGTAACCCGGCACCCAGCTATTGGCAGAGGCCGGAGTGCCTTCCCTGGCTAGAAAATATTCAACTCCCTCCTCCCCCCATCTCGAGTCCAGAATCTCTGTGACCTCGTTAAGAGGTTCTGGCCTTGGCGATTCCCCCCCCTCAGGCGCCCTCCTACGTGGCTCTGGGAGTGCTCCTGACTCTTGAAACCTGTGTGGGGTTTTGTAGGGAGTGAGCACCGACCTATGAAAGACCGGGTGCACCCTGGAACCCTCCGGAAGGGCTAGACGAAAAGCCACCGGATTGATCTTAGCCTCAACTTGATATGGCCCTAGCTGCCTGTGTCCTAACTTCTTCTTGGCCAATGACCTGGCCGGCATCGCGTGGGCTGCTAACCACACCCAGTCCCCAATCTGGATGTCCTCTCCCGCCCTCCTGTGCTTATCGGCCTGCACCTTATACGCCTGTTTTGCCAGCTCCAAATGTCTCCGCAGCTCCTCGTGCACCTCTTGCAACTCCGCTGCAAACTGGTCGGCATCTTGAGGCCCCCCCCCTCCTGGTGCCGCAAATCTCGGGAAGGTTCTGGGATGACGGCCATTGTTCGCGAAGAAAGGCGTCACCCCGGTGGATGCGTGTTTCGTGTTGTTGTAGGCGAATTCAGCCATCGGCAGATAGTCCACCCACGCCGCAGGTCGCTGGTTGGCGTAGCACCGCAGGTACTGCTGCATGATCGCGTTGACCCTCTCCGCTTGACCGTTGGTTTGTGGATGTCTCGCCGATGTCAGGTTGATTTTGACGTGCAAGATGCCCAGAAGCTTTCGCCAGAAAGTGGAAACAAACTGGCGCCCCCTGTCGGACAAGACGGACTGCGGAAGTCCATGCACTCTGAAGACGTGATCGATGAAGAGCTTTGCGGTCTGTTCTGCCGTCGCCACCTTGGCACAAGGGATGAAATGCGCCATCTTGGTGAACAAGTCCACCACCACTAACACCGCCGTCTTACCTCTGGAGCTGGGCAGGTCCGTAACAAAGTCCAACGCTACCCTCTCCCACGGTTGCTGCGGTGTCTCCAGCGGTTCTAGCAATCCCGCCTGCTTCTGGTGCACTGGTTTGGACCTCTGGCAGATATCACACCTGGCGACGTAGTCCGCCACCTCTCCTCTCATCTGGGGCCACCAAAAGTCTCTAGCCACCAACTCCATCGTCTTCTCTTTGCCGAAATGGCCTGCACTAGGGGCGTCATGCAATTGTTGCAGAACCTTGGCTCGAAGATCGTCGGTGGGCACGTAAAGGGCACCCTTACGAGTCAAAAGTCCATCTTGCAATTGGAACTCATCGTTGTCTCGCGACCCTCCGCGTAGCTCCTCCATCTTGGACTGTGCAAACTGATCCCTTTGCAACGCGCGTCGCACCGCGTCCAGGTCGACTGCGATGGTAGCGCACGTCCACGCCTGCGGTGCGAAAATGTGCTTTGCTGCGATTGGAGCTGCTTCCTCCAAGTATTGCGGCTTTCGGGACAGCGCGTCTGCAATAACATTGGAGTCTCCTGGGATGTATTCTATTTTGAAGTCGAAATCCGCAAAGAACTCCGCCCAGCGCATGTGTCGCTGGGTCTGTAACTTAGCCGTCCGCCAATACTCTAAGTTCTTGTGATCCGTGCGGACTTGCACCGTGTGCTTGGCTCCTATTAAGAAGTGTCGCCACGCTTTGAAAGCTGCATGAATGGCCAACAACTCCCTGTCCCATATGGTGTAATTGCGCTCCGTCTTGCTGAGCTTCCGGGAGTAGAACGCACCCGGTCTCCAGTTGCCTTGTGAATCCTCTTGCAAAAGAACGGCCCCAACCGCTCTGTCTGACGCATCGGTCTCTACCCGCATGGGTCTGCCGGGATTCACATGGAGCAGCTGCTCTTCGGAGGCGAAAAGACCTTTAAGCGTCCGGAAGGACCGCTCCGCTTGTTCGGTCCAGACGAACTTCTTCTTCTTGGAACTGAGGGTGTCAGTGATAGCCGCCGTCGCGTTCGCAAAACCTTTAATAAACTTGCGGTAAAAATTGGCAAAGCCGATGAACCTCTGGACCTCTTTCCGATTTCGAGGGCTTTTCCAGTCCAACAGCGCTTGAACCTTAGCCCTGTCCATGGCCAGTCCCTCGTCGGACAACTTGTAGCCAAGGAAATCAACCTCTCTGACATCAAACTGGCATTTTTCCAACTTGGCGTACAGCCTGTGGTCCTTCAGCCTCTGCAGGACCTCCCTCACGTCCTTATCGTGATCCTCCGGCGATTCCGAGAAAATCAGGATATCGTCGAGAAAGCAGACACACTTCTTGTAGAGGAGACCTGCTAGCACGTGGTGCATAAATGCTTGAAAAACGTGGCTGCCATTTTGGAGACCGAAAGGCATGACTCTGTATTCGTATGTGCCCAGAGGGGTGAACATGGCGGTCTTCCACTCATCTCCTTTCCGGATGCGGATGAGATTGTAAGCTCCACGTAGGTCCAGCTTGGTGAAAATCTTGCCCCTCCTGACGGTCGCTAAAAGGTCGTCAATCTTGGGCATGGGGAAAGCTTTGGGCTTAGTCAAGCTGTTTATGAACCTGTAATCCACTATAAGCCTTTTTTGGGGCGTGTTTTTCTTCTTCACAAAGAACACAGGGCTGCCACCCGCTGCTTTAGATTCCTGGATGAAACCTCGCTTGAGGTTATGGTCTATGAACTCCCGAAGCTCTTGCATCTCGTCTTCCGACATGGAGTACAGCTTGGCAGCAGGCAGTTGCGCCCCTGGCACTAAATCAATCGCGCAGTCGTAAGGTCTGTGAGGCGGCAACTTGTCAGCTTCCTTCTCACAGAAAACCTCCAAGAAGTCCTGGTACTTGTGAGGCACTGTTTGCACCATACCCAGATGCAACTGCTGCTCGGCTTCTCCTCCCTGATCGGTCTGAAAGCAATGCTGAGCACAATACGATGAACAAAAGGTGATCTGCCGCTGGTACCACGCAACCGCGGGACTGTGCCTCTCCAGCCAACTCATGCCTAACACGATGGGTGTGTCCGATAAGTGGGTGACATTGAAACTAATAAGTTCTCGATGGTTGCCAATCTGCATCATCATGGGAGGGGTTTGCTGCACCACTTGCCCCCCCAGCAACTTCCTGCCGTCTACCGTGACCACGTTTAGAGGCGTCGTTGCAGGCAGGAGCGCCATGTTGTGCTGCTTAACGAACTGCAGTCCCACGAAGTCGGCGTTGCTTCCCGAATCGATCGTTATTGGAACCTCGAGGAGTCTCCCATCAGGCAACTGGAGTGTTGCTGTGAGCAGAACTGCCGGTCTGGGAGGCAAAGGGTCCACGCTCTGCAGTGATGCTGGGGGCTTGTCTACAGATCCGCCTGGCTGAGCCCCAGTAGCTCTGCTTCCAGCCAGGCACTGTCGTTTCCCTGAAGCTGCTCCCCTGGTTGCACCTCTGCTGTTACAGTTGCCAGTGCTGCAGTGTGCTTCTGGAGCCTCTGGGGGCACTCTTTCGCCATATGGTGCGCACTGTCACAGATGTAACACTTCCTGGTTCCTCTAGGAGGCTTCGCTTTGGCTGCACCAGGGACAGGGCTCTGGGATGGCTTCTGAGCCCTAGCACCACCAATCTCCATTGGCTCCTCGCTGTCCTTCCCCATTGGCGAGGGGTGCGCACGGCTGAAATCCCTGTGCACAAAAGGGAGAGTCCTCGCTTGCGCACGCGCTTGGGGCCCGTCCTCCTCGTGCCACGGACGTCCCTCATGTCGAATTCCAATAGCTAAAGCCCGTTGCACCACGTCTTCTAGGGTCTGGGGTCTGTCCCCCTTAGCGATCTCATCCTTGATGGGGGGGCTCAATCCCTCCCAAAAAAGATCTCTGACCGGCTTACTGTCCTTTGGCCAATCTAAGGCGGTGAGCAATGCAAAAAATTTAGAGTGGTATTGGCGCACAGTCGCTTTCCCCTGCCTCAGCCCGTGCATTTGACGGCGCGCAATGTCCACATCCACAGAGGATTGAAAACAAGAATCCATCGCTTTGATGAACGCAGTTGAATTGCGACGGGCCGGTCCATCTTCGCGCCACAGATTGCGTAGCCAAGCCCTGGCCTCCCCATGCAGGTGCGAAACAATGAACCCCACTTTTTCCTCCTCATCTTTAAAATCGTGACGGAGTAAATGCAGTGCATATACGACGTCCGCTCTGAAATTGGGATAGTCTTGCAAGTTGCCATTAAAATGCGGAACCAGGGCACCCCCCCTCCGTCCAAGCGCAATGCCCTCCGCTCTGGAACCTGGGGCCCCCGCCCTGTCCGCGTGTTCCCACCTTGCCTGCAAATCCTGGCACGTCTTCTCCAAGTCGTCATTCTTCTTCTGCGAAGCAATGACTGCCGATGTGAGAGCGGTAATCTGATCCCGCAGTGCAACCAGCTGCTCCTCAGCGCTCATGGCTGCTCCCGTTCGTGAGCTTCGCAAAAAAAATTTTTTGCTTTCAGAGAGGGGACTTACTGTCACGGCCACCCAGGACGGGTCCCAGCTCACAAGAGACCTCACTCCGTTGCAGTTTATTTACAGGAAAAGTTTATTGAAGATTTCTGCTTGTCGTACAGTTCAGCATCGTGGCCGTACGTCTGTCACGTTAGACCGCTGAAGTCCCCTCTGACTCCTCCCCTCTTCCACACCAACTTAATAGCCTGGCTCTAGACCACCTCTTCCTCTCCTTTCTTTTCCGCAGGGTCTTCCTGCCCCCCTGGGTTCCCTCTCTCCGTGACTCGCCTGAGGCTGAATCCTCTGCCGCCTCTTCCCCCCTCCTTCTGGCTTTAGGGCCGGGCTCCTCCCCTGAGCTCTCTCCACTTCCGCGCGCCTCTACGTTTGAACTTGGCGCGCGTACGTTGCTGCTGACCTTTCTTTCGACCGCTACACCACCCCTTGTTCTGCTCTCCACCCTTTCCGGCTGAACACCTTGCTCCAACCCCCTTTCTCTGTTCTCTCCTAATCCTGCTCCCTCCGAGAGGCTGACGACTCCACCCCCTTTACTCCGTTCCGGCTGAGACGCCTCTTGCTGCGTCTGTCTTCCACTGGGCTCCTCTCCGCTTCTCCCTTCTCCTCCCTTTTGCTTGATTAAGGTAACCCCCTTTTGAGAATCCTCTGACTCGCTGCTCAGACTCGTGGATTCCCTCAGAATTCCGTCATCTTCTTCCTCATCCTTCTGCCCCTCCTCCCACTCGCTCTCCGTCTCCTCTGTCATCTCCTCCTCTCTCCCAGAAACCCTGACAGTTAGGGTTAGAGTGAATGAACACCGGAAGAACAATCGAAGAATAGTGTTAGGGTTAGGGTTAGGGTTAGGGTTAGGGTTGGGGTTAGGGTTAGGGTTAGGGTTAGGGTTAGGGTTAGGGTTAGGGTTAGGGTTAGGGTTAGGATGAATGAACACTACAAGAACAATCCAAGATTAGGGTTAGGGTTAGGGTTAGGGTTAGGCTTAGAGTTAGGGTTAGGGTTAGGGTTAGGGTTAGGGTTAGGATTAGGGTTAGGGTTAGGGTTAGGGTTAGGGTGAATGAACACCGCAAGAACAATCCAAGATTAGGGTTAGGGTTAGGGTTAGGGTTAGGGTTAGGGTTAGGGTTAGGGTTAGGGTTAGGGTTAGGGTTAGGGTTAGGGTTAGGGTTAGGATGAATGAACACCACAAGAACAGTCCAAGATTAGGGTTAGGGTTAGGGTTAGGGTTAGGGTTAGGGTTAGGGTTAGGGTTAGGGTTAGGGTTAGGGTTAGGGTGAATGAACACCGCAAGAACAATCCAAGAATAGGGTTAGGGTTAGGGTTAGGGTTAGGGTTAGGGTTAGGG
>NW_028113138.1:227500-237500 GCF_964234715.1 Podarcis melisellensis | reverse complement strand
CACCGCAAGAGCAATCCAAGATTAGGGTTTGGGAAGGGTTAGGGTTAGGGTTAGGGTTAGGGTTAGTTTTAGGGTTAGGGTTAGGGTTAGGGTTATGGTTAGGGTTGGGGTTAGGGTTAGGGTTAGGGTTAGGGTTAGGGTTAGGGTTAGGGTTAGGGTTAGGATGAATGAACACCGCAAGAACAATCCAAGATTAGGGTTAGGGTTAGGGTTAGGGTTAGGGTTAGGGTTAGGGTTAGGGTTAGGGTTAGGGTTAGGATTAGGGTTAGGGTTAGGGTTAGGATGAATGAACACTACAAGAACAATCCAAGATTAGGGTTAGGGTTAGGGTTAGGGTTAGGGTTAGGGTTAGGGTTAGGGTTAGGGTGAATGAACACCACAAGAACAATGCAAGATTAGGGTTAGGGTTAGGGTTAGGGTTAGGGTTAGGGTTAGGGTTAGGGTTAGGGTTAGGGTTAGGGTTAGGGTTAGGGTGAATGAACACCGCAAGAACAATCCAAGAATAGGGTTAGGGTTAGGGTTAGGGTTAGGGTTAGGATGAATGAACACCGCAAGAACAATCCAAGATAAGGGTTAGGGTTAGGGTTAGGGTTAGGGTTAGGGTTAGGGTTAGGGTTAGGGTTAGGGTTAGGGTTAGGGTTAGGGTTAGGATGAATGAACACCACAAAAACAATCCAAGATTAGGGTTAGGGTTAGGGTTAGGGTTAGGGTTAGGGTGAATGAACACCGCAAGAACAATCCAAGATTAGGGTTAGGGTTAGGGTTAGGGTTAGGGTTAGGGTTAGGGTTAGGGTTAGGGTAAGGGTTAGGATGAATGAACACCGCAAGAACAATCTAAGATTAGGGTTAGGGTTAGGGTTACGGTTAGGATGAATGAACACTACAAGAACAATCCAAGATTAGGGTTAGAGTTAGGGTTAGGGTTAGGGTTAGGGTTAGGGTTAGGGTTAGGGTTAGGGTTAGGGTTAGGGTTAGGGTTCGGGTTCGGGTTAGGGTTAGGGTGAATGAACACCGCAAGAACAATCCAAGATTAGGGTTAGGGTTAGGGTTAGGGTTAGGGTTAGGGTTAGGGTTAGGGTTAGGGTTAGGGTTAGGGTTAGGGTTAGGGTTAGGGTTAGGGTTGGGGTTATGATTAGGGTTAGGGTTAGGGTTAGGATGAATGAACACTACAAGAACAATCCAAGATTAGGGTTAGGGTTAGGGTTAGGGTTAGGGTTAGGGTTAGGGTTAGGGTTAGGGTGAATGAACACCACAAGAACAATGCAAGATTAGGGTTAGGGTTAGGGTTAGGGTTAGGGTTAGGGTGAATGAACATAGCAAGAACAATCCAAGAATAGGGTTAGGGTTAGGGTTAGGGTTAGGATGAATGAACACCGCAAGAACAATCCAAGATTAGGGTTAGGGTTAGGGTTAGGGTTAGGGTTAGGGTTAGGGTTAGGGTTAGGGTTAGGGTTAGGGTTAGGGTTAGGGTTAGGATGAATGAACACCACAAAAACAATCCAAGATTAGGGTTAGGGTTAGGGTTAGGGTTAGGGTTAGGGTTAGGGTTAGGGTTAGGGTTAGGGTTATGGTGAATGAACACCGCAAGAACAATCCAAGATTAGGGTTAGGGTTAGGGTTAGGGTTAGGGTTAGGGTTAGGGTGAATGAACACCGCAAGAACAATCCAAGAATAGGGATAGGGTTAGGGTTAGGGTTAGGGTTAGGGTTAGGGTTAGGGTTAGGGTTAGGGTGAATGAACACCGCAAGAACAATCCAAGAATAGGGTTAGGGTTAGGGTTAGGGTTAGGGTTAGGGTTAGGGTTAGTGTTAGTGTTAGGGTTAGGGTTAGGGTTAGGATTAGGGTTAGGGTTAGGGTTAGGGTGAATGAACACCGCAAGAACAATCCAAGAATAGGGTTAGGGTTAGGGTTAGGGTTAGGGTTAGGGTTAGGGTTAGGGTTAGGGTTAGGGTTAGGGTTAGGGTTAGGGTTAGGGTTAGGGTTAGGATGAATGAACACCACAAGAACAATCCAAGATTAGGGTTAGGGTTAGGGTTGGGGTTGGGGTTAGGGTTAGGGTTAGGGTTAGGGTTAGGGTTAGGGTTAGGGTTAGGGTTAGGGTTAGGATGAATGAACACCACAAGAACAATCCAAGATTAGGGTTAGGGTTAGGGTTAGGGTTAGGGTTAGGGTGAATGAACAACGCAAGAACAATCCAAGATTAGGGTTAGGGTTAGGGTTAGGGTTAGGGTTAGGATGAATGAACACCGCAAGAACAATCCAAGATTAGGGTTAGGGTTAGGGTTAGGGTTAGGGTTAGGGTTAGGGTTAGGGTTAGGGTTAGGGTTAGGATGAATGAACACCACAAAAACAATCCAAGATTAGGGTTAGGGTTAGGGTTAGGGTTAGGGTGAATGAACACCGCAAGAACAATCCAAGATTAGGGTTAGGGTTAGGGTTAGGGTTAGGGTTAGGGTTAGGGTTAGGGTTAGGGTTAGGGTTAGGGTGAATGAACAACACAAGAACAATCCAAGATTAGGGTTAGGGTTAGGGTTAGGGTTAGGGTTAGGGTTAGGGTGAATGAACACCGCAAGAAATATCCAAGATTTGGGTTAGGGTTAGGGTTAGGGTTAGGGTTAAGGTTAGGGTTAGGGTTAGGGTTAGGGTTAGGGTTAGGGTTAGGGTGAATGAACACCGCAAGAGCAATCCAAGATTAGGGTTTGGGTTAGGGTTAGGGTTAGGGTTAGGGTTAGGGTTAGGGTTAGGGTTAGGGTTACGGTTAGGATGAATGAACACTACAAGAACAATCCAAGATTAGGGTTAGAGTTAGGGTTAGGGTTAGGGTTAGGGTTAGGGTTAGGGTTAGGGTTAGGGTGAATGAACACCGCAAGAACAATCCAAGATCAGGGTTAGGGTTAGGGTTAGGGTTAGGATGAATGAACACCACAAGAACAATCAAAGATTAGGGTTAGGGTTAGGGTTAGGGTTAGGGTTAGGGTTAGGGTTAGGGTTAGGGTTAGGGTTAGGGTTAGGGTTAGCGTGAATGAACACCGCAAGAACAATCCAAGATTAGGGTTAGGGTTAGGGTTAGGGTTAGGGTTAGTGTTAGGATGAATGAACACCACAAGAACAATCCAAGATTAGGGTTAGGGTTAGGGTTAGGGTTAGGGTTAGGGTGAATGAACACCGCAAGAACAATCCAAGAATAGGGATAGGGTTAGGGTTAGGGTTAGGGTTAGGGTTAGGGTTAGGGTGAATGAACACCGCAAGAACAATCCAAGAATAGGGTTAGGGTTAGGGTTAGGGTTAGGGTTAGGGTTAGGGTTAGTGTTAGTGTTAGGGTTAGGGTTAGGGTTAGGGTTAGGGTTAGGGTTAGGATTAGGGTTAGGGTTAGGGTTAGGGTGAATGAACACCGCAAGAACAATCCAAGAATAGGGTTAGGGTTAGGGTTAGGGTTAGGGTTAGGGTTAGGGTTAGGGTTAGGGTTAGGGTTAGGGTTAGGGTTAGGGTTAGGATGAATGAACACTACAAGAACAATCCAAGATTAGGGTTAGGGTTAGGGTTAGGGTTAGGGTTAGGGTTAGGGTTAGGGTTAGGGTTAGGGTGAATGAACACCACAAGAACAATGCAAGATTAGGGTTAGGGTTAGGGTTAGGGTTAGGGTTAGGGTTAGGGTTAGGGTTAGGGTTAGGGTTAGGGTTAGGGTTAGGGTGAATGAACACCGCAAGAACAATCCAAGAATAGGGTTAGGGTTAGGGTTAGGGTTAGGGTTAGGATGAATGAACACCGCAAGAACAATCCAAGATTAGGGTTAGGGTTAGGGTTAGGGTTAGGGTTAGGGTTAGGGTTAGGGTTAGGGTTAGGGTTAGGGTTAGGGTTAGGGTTAGGGTTAGGGTTAGGATGAATGAACACCACAAAAACAATCTAAGATTAGGGTTAGGGTTAGGGTTAGGGTTAGGGTTAGGGTTAGGGTTAGGGTTAGGGTGAATGAACACCGCAAGAACAATCCAAGATTAGGGTTAGGGTTAGGGTTAGGGTTAGGGTTAGGGTTAGGGTTAGGGTAAGGGTTAGGGTTAGGATGAATGAACACCACAAAAACAATCCAAGATTAGGGTTAGGGTTAGGGTTAGGGTTAGGGTTAGGGTTAGGGTTAGGGTTAGGGTTAGGGTTAGGGTTAGGGTGAATGAACACCGCAAGAACAATCCAAGATTTGGGTTAGGGTTAGGGTTAGGGTTAGGGTTAGGGTTAGGGTTAGGGTTAGGGTTAGGGTTAGGGTTAGGGTTAGGGTTAGGGTGAATGAACAACACAAGAACAATCCAAGATTAGGGTTAGGGTTAGGGTTAGGGTTAGGGTTAGGGTTAGGGTTAGGGTTAGGGTGAATGAACACCGCAAGAAATATCCAAGATTTGGGTTAGGGTTAGGGTTAGGGTTAAGGTTAGGGTTAGGGTTAGGGTTAGGGTTAGGGTTAGGGTTAGGGTTAGGGTTAGGGTGAATGAACACCGCAAGAGCAATCCAAGATTAGGGTTTTGGTAAGGGTTAGGGTTAGGGTTAGGGTTAGGGTTAGGGTTAGTTTTAGGGTTAGGGTTAGGGTTAGGGTTAGGGTTAGGGTTAGGGTTGGGGTTAGGGTTAGGGTTAGGGTTAGGGTTAGGGTTAGGGTTAGGATGAATGAACACCGCAAGAACAATCCAAGATTAGGGTTAGGGTTAGGGTTAGGGTTAGGGTTAGGGTTAGGGTTAGGGTTAGGGTTAGGGTTAGGGTTAGGGTTAGGGTTAGGATTAGGGTTAGGGTTAGGGTTAGGGTTAGGATGAATGACACTACAAGAACAATCCAAGATTAGGGTTAGGGTTAGGGTTAGGGTTAGGGTTAGGGTTAGGGTTAGGGTTAGGGTTAGGGTTAGGGTGAATGAACACCACAAGAACAATGCAAGATGAGGGTTAGGGTTAGGGTTAGGGTTAGGGTTAGGGTTAGGGTGAATGAACACCGCAAGAACAATCCAAGAATAGGGTTAGGGTTAGGGTTAGGGTTAGGATGAATGAACACCGCAAGAACAATCCAAGATTAGGGTTAGGGTTAGGGTTAGGGTTAGGGTTAGGGTTAGGGTTAGGGTTAGGGTTAGGGTTAGGGTTAGGGTTAGGATGAATGAACACCACAAAAACAATCCAAGATTAGGGTTAGGGTTAGGGTTAGGGTTAGGGTTAGGGTTAGGGTGAATGAACACCGCAAGAACAATCCAAGATTAGGGTTAGGGTTAGGGTTAGGGTTAGGGTTAGGGTTAGGGTTAGGGTTAGGGTTAGGGTTAGGGTGAATGAACAACACAAGAACAATCCAAGATTAGGGTTAGGGTTAGGGTTAGGGTTAGGGTTAGGGTTAGGGTTAGGGTTAGGGTTAGGGTTAGGGTTAGGGTTAGGGTTAGGGTTAGGGTTAGGGTTAGGGTTAGGGTTAGGGTAAGGGTTAGGATGAATGAACACCGCAAGAACAATCTAAGATTAGGGTTAGGGTTAGGGTTACGGTTAGGATGAATGAACACTACAAGAACAATCCAAGATTAGGGTTAGAGTTAGGGTTAGGGTTAGGGTTAGGGTTAGGGTTAGGGTTAGGGTTAGGGTTAGGGTTAGGGTTAGGGTTAGGGTTCGGGTTCGGGTTAGGGTTAGGGTGAATGAACACCGCAAGAACAATCCAAGATTAGGGTTAGGGTTAGGGTTAGGGTTAGGGTTAGGGTTAGGGTTAGGGTTAGGGTTAGGGTTAGGGTTAGGGTTAGGGTTAGGATTAGGGTTAGGGTTAGGGTTAGGATGAATGAACACTACAAGAACAATCCAAGATTAGGGTTAGGGTTAGGGTTAGGGTTAGGGTTAGGGTTAGGGTTAGGGTTAGGGTTAGGGTTAGGGTTAGGGTTAGGGTTAGGGTTAGGGTTAGGGTTAGGGTGAATGAGCACCACAAGAACAATGCAAGATTAGGGTTAGGGTTAGGGTTAGGGTTAGGGTTAGGGTGAATGAACATAGCAAGAACAATCCAAGAATAGGGTTAGGGTTAGGGTTAGGGTTAGGATGAATGAACACCGCAAGAACAATCCAAGATTAGGGTTAGGGTTAGGGTTAGGGTTAGGGTTACGGTTAGGGTTAGGGTTAGGATGAATGAACACCACAAAAACAATCCAAGATTAGGGTTAGGGTTAGGGTTAGGGTTAGGGTTAGGGTTATGGTGAATGAACACCGCAAGAACAATCCAAGATTAGGGTTAGGGTTAGGGTTAGGGTTAGGGTTAGGGTTAGGGTTAGGGTTAGGGTGAATGAACAACACAAGAACAATCCAAGATTAGGGTTAGGGTTAGGGTTAGGGTTAGGGTTAGGGTTAGGATTAAGGTTTGGGTTAGGGTTAGGGTTAGGGTTAGGGTTAGGGTTAGGGTAAGGGTTAGGATGAATGAACACCGCAAGAACAATGTAAGATTAGGGTTAGGGTTAGGGTTACGGTTAGGATGAATGAACACTACAAGAACAATCCAAGATTAGGGTTAGAGTTAGGGTTAGGGTTAGGGTTAGGGTTAGGGTTAGGGTTAGGGTTAGGGTTAGGGTTAGGGTTTGGGTTAGGATGAATGAACACCACAAAAACAATCCAAGATTAGGGTTAGGTTTAGGGTTAGGGTTAGGGTTAGGGTGAATGAACACCGCAAGAACAATCCAAGATTAGGGTTAGGGTTAGGGTTAGGGTTAGGGTTAGGGTTAGGGTTAGGGTTAGGGTTAGGGTTAGGGTTAGGGTTAGGGTTAGGGTTAGGGTTAGGGTTAGGATGAATGAACACCACAAAAACAATCCAAGATTAGGGTTAGGGTTAGGGTTAGGGTTAGGGTTAGGGTGAATGAACACCGCAAGAACAATCCAAGATTAGGGTTAGGGTTAGGGTTAGGGTTAGGGTTAGGGTTAGGGTTAGGGTTAGGGTGAATGAACAACACAAGAACAATCCAAGATTAGGGTTAGGGTTAGGGTTAGGGTGAATGAACACCGCAAGAGCAATCCAAGATTAGGGTTAGGGTTAGGGTTAGGGTTAGGGTTAGGGTTAGGGTTAGGGTTAGGGTTAGGGTTAGGGTTAGGGTTAGGGTTAGGATGAATGAACACCACAAAAACAATCCAAGATTAGGGTTAGGGTTAGGGTTAGGGTTAGGGTTAGGGTTAGGGTTATGGTGAATGAACACCGCAAGAACAATCCAAGATTAGGGTTAGGGTTAGGGTTAGGGTTAGGGTTAGGGTTAGGGTGAATGAACACCGCAAGAACAATCCAAGAATAGGGATAGGGTTAGGGTTAGGGTTAGGGTTAGGGTTAGGGTTAGGGTTAGGGTTAGGGTTAGGGTGAATGAACACCGCAAGAACAATCCAAGAATAGGGTTAGGGTTAGGGTTAGGGTTAGGGTTAGGGTTAGGGTTAGTGTTAGTGTTAGTGTTAGGGTTAGGGTTAGGGTTAGGATTAGGGTTAGGGTTAGGGTTAGGGTGAATGAACACCGCAAGAACAATCCAAGAATAGGGTTAGGGTTAGGGTTAGGGTTAGGGTTAGGGTTAGGGTTAGGGTTAGGGTTAGGGTTAGGGTTAGGGTTAGGGTTAGGATGAATGAACACCACAAGAACAATCCAAGATTAGGGTTAGGGTTAGGGTTGGGGTTGGGGTTAGGGTTAGGGTTAGGGTTAGGGTTAGGGTTAGGGTTAGGGTTAGGGTTAGGGTTAGGGTTAGGATGAATGAACACCACAAGAACAATCCAAGATTAGGGTTAGGGTTAGGGTTAGGGTTAGGGTTAGGGTGAATGAACAACGCAAGAACAATCCAAGATTAGGGTTAGGGTTAGGGTTAGGGTTAGGGTTAGGGTTAGGATGAATGAACACCGCAAGAACAATCCAAGATTAGGGTTAGGGTTAGGGTTAGGGTTAGGGTTAGGGTTAGGGTTAGGGTTAGGATGAATGAACACCACAAAAACAATCCAAGATTAGGGTTAGGGTTAGGGTTAGGGTTAGGGTGAATGAACACCGCAAGAACAATCCAAGATTAGGGTTAGGGTTAGGGTTAGGGTTAGGGTTAGGGTTAGGGTTAGGGTTAGGGTTAGGGTTAGGGTGAATGAACAACACAAGAACAATCCAAGATTAGGGTTAGGGTTAGGGTTAGGGTTAGGGTTAGGGTTAGGGTTAGGGTTAGGGTGAATGAACACCGCAAGAAATATCCAAGATTTGGGTTAGGGTTAGGGTTAGGGTTAGGGTTAAGGTTAGGGTTAGGGTTAGGGTTAGGGTTAGGGTTAGGGTTAGGGTTAGGGTGAATGAACACCGCAAGAGCAATCCAAGATTAGGGTTTGGGTTAGGGTTAGGGTTAGGGTTAGGGTTAGGGTTAGGGTTAGGGTTACGGTTAGGATGAATGAACACTACAAGAACAATCCAAGATTAGGGTTAGAGTTAGGGTTAGGGTTAGGGTTAGGGTTAGGGTTAGGGTTAGGGTTAGGGTTAGGGTGAATGAACACCGCAAGAACAATCCAAGATCAGGGTTAGGGTTAGGGTTAGGGTTAGGATGAATGAACACCACAAGAACAATCAAAGATTAGGGTTAGGGTTAGGGTTAGGGTTAGGGTTAGGGTTAGGGTTAGGGTTAGGGTTAGGGTTAGGGTTAGCGTGAATGAACACCGCAAGAACAATCCAAGATTAGGGTTAGGGTTAGGGTTAGGGTTAGGGTTAGTGTTAGGATGAATGAACACCACAAGAACAATCCAAGATTAGGGTTAGGGTTAGGGTTAGGGTTAGGGTTAGGGTGAATGAACACCGCAAGAACAATCCAAGAATAGGGATAGGGTTAGGGTTAGGGTTAGGGTTAGGGTTAGGGTTAGGGTGAATGAACACCGCAAGAACAATCCAAGAATAGGGTTAGGGTTAGGGTTAGGGTTAGGGTTAGGGTTAGGGTTAGGGTTAGTGTTAGTGTTAGGGTTAGGGTTAGGGTTAGGGTTAGGGTTAGGATTAGGGTTAGGGTTAGGGTTAGGGTGAATGAACACCGCAAGAACAATCCAAGAATAGGGTTAGGGTTAGGGTTAGGGTTAGGGTTAGGGTTAGGGTTAGGGTTAGGGTTAGGGTTAGGGTTAGGGTTAGGATGAATGAACACTACAAGAACAATCCAAGATTAGGGTTAGGGTTAGGGTTAGGGTTAGGGTTAGGGTTAGGGTTAGGGTTAGGGTTAGGGTTAGGGTGAATGAACACCACAAGAACAATGCAAGATTAGGGTTAGGGTTAGGGTTAGGGTTAGGGTTAGGGTTAGGGTTAGGGTTAGGGTTAGGGTTAGGGTTAGGGTGAATGAACACCGCAAGAACAATCCAAGAATAGGGTTAGGGTTAGGGTTAGGGTTAGGGTTAGGATGAATGAACACCGCAAGAACAATCCAAGATTAGGGTTAGGGTTAGGGTTAGGGTTAGGGTTAGGGTTAGGGTTAGGGTTAGGGTTAGGGTTAGGGTTAGGGTTAGGGTTAGGGTTAGGGTTAGGGTTAGGATGAATGAACACCACAAAAACAATCTAAGATTAGGGTTAGGGTTAGGGTTAGGGTTAGGGTTAGGGTTAGGGTGAATGAACACCGCAAGAACAATCCAAGATTAGGGTTAGGGTTAGGGTTAGGGTTAGGGTTAGGGTTAGGGTTAGGGTTAGGGTTAGGATGAATGAACACCACAAAAACAATCCAAGATTAGGGTTAGGGTTAGGGTTAGGGTTAGGGTTAGGGTTAGGGTTAGGGTTAGGGTTAGGGTGAATGAACACCGCAAGAACAATCCAAGATTAGGGTTAGGGTTAGGGTTAGGGTTAGGGTTAGGGTTAGGGTTAGGGTTAGGGTTAGGGTTAGGGTTAGGGTTAGGGTTAGGGTTAAGGTTAGGGTGAATGAACAACACAAGAACAATCCAAGATTAGGGTTAGGGTTAGGGTTAGGGTTAGGGTTAGGGTTAGGGTTAGGGTTAGGGTTAGGGTGAATGAACACCGCAAGAAATATCCAAGATTTGGGTTAGGGTTAGGGTTAGGGTTAAGGTTAGGG
>NW_028113138.1:210000-217500 GCF_964234715.1 Podarcis melisellensis | reverse complement strand
GTTAGGGTTAGGGTTAGGGTTAGGGTTAGGGTTAGGGTTAGGGTCAGGGTTAGGATGAATGAACACCACAAGAACAATCCAAGATTAGGGTTAGGGTTAGGGTTAGGGTTAGGGTTAGGGTTCGGGTTCGGGTTCGGGTTCGGGTTCGGGTTCGGGTTCGGGTTCGGGTTCGGGTTAGGGTTAGGGTGAATGAACACCGCAAGAACAATCCAAGATTAGGGTTAGGGTTAGGGTTAGGGTTAGGGATAGGGTGAATGAACAACGCAAGAACAATCCAAGATTAGGGTTAGGGTTAGGGTTAGGGTTAGGGTTAGGGTTAGGGTTAGGGTTAGGGTTAGGGTTAGGGTTAGGGTTAGGGTAGGGTTAGGGTTAGGGTTAGGGTGAATGAACACCGCAAGAACAATCCAAGAGTAGGGTTAGGGTTAGGGTTAGGGTTAGGGTTAGGGTTAGGGTTAGGGTTAGGGTTAAGGTAAAGGTTAGGGTTAGGATTAGGGTTAGGGTTAGGGTTAGGGTTAGGGTTAGGGTTAGGATGAATGAACACCACAAGAACAATCCAAGATTAGGGTTAGGGTTAGGGTTAGGGTTAGGGTTAGGGTTAGGGTGAATGAACACCGCAAGAGCAATCCAAGATTAGGGTTTGGGTAAGGGTTAGGGTTAGGGTTAGGGTTAGGGTTAGGGTTAGGGTTAGGGTTAGGGTTAGTGTTAGGGTTAGGGTTAGTTTTAGGGTTAGGGTTAGGGTTAGGGTTAGGGTTGGGGTTAGGGTTAGGGTTAGGGTTAGGATGAATGAACACCGCAAGAACAATCCAAGATTAGGGTTAGGGTTAGGGTTAGGGTTAGGGTTAGGGTTAGGGTTAGGGTTAGGGTTAGGGTTAGGGTTAGGGTTAGGGTTAGGGTTAGGATGAATGAACACTACAAGGACAATCCAAGATTAGGGTTAGGGTTAGGGTTAGGGTTAGGGTTAGGGTTAGGGTTAGGGTTAGGGTTAGGGTTAGGGTTAGGGTTAGGGTTAGGGTGAATGAACACCACAAGAACAATGCAAGATTAGGGTTAGGGTTAGGGTTAGGGTTAGGGTTAGGGTTAGGGTTAGGGTTAGGGTTAGGGTTAGGGTTAGGGTGAATGAACACCGCAAGAACAATCCAAGAATAGGGTTAGGGTTAGGGTTAGGGTTAGGGTTAGGATGAATGAACACCGCAAGAACAATCCAAGATTAGGGTTAGGGTTAGGGTTAGGGTTAGGGTTAGGGTTAGGGTTAGGGTTAGGGTTAGGGTTAGGATGAATGAACACCACAAAAACAATCCAAGATTAGGGTTAGGGTTAGGGTTAGGGTTAGGGTGAATGAACACCGCAAGAACAATCCAAGATTAGGGTTAGGGTTAGGGTTAGGGTTAGGGTTAGGGTTAGGGTTAGGGTTAGGGTTAGGGTTAGGGTTAGGGTGAATGAACAACACAAGAACAATCCAAGATTAGGGTTAGGGTTAGGGTTAGGGTTAGGGTTAGGGTTAGGGTTAGGGTTAGGGTTAGGGTTAGGGTGAATGAACACCGCAAGAGCAATCCAAGATTAGGGTTTGGGTAAGGGTTAGGGTTAGGGTTAGGGTTAGGGTTAGTTTTAGGGTTAGGGTTAGGGTTAGGGTTAGGGTTAGGGTTGGGGTTAGGGTTAGGGTTAGGGTTAGGGTTAGGGTTAGGATGAATGAACACCGCAAGAACAATCCAAGATTAGGGTTAGGGTTAGGGTTAGGGTTAGGGTTAGGGTTAGGGTTAGGGTTAGGGTTAGGGTTAGGGTTAGGGTTAGGATGAATGACACTACAAGAACAATCCAAGATTAGGGTTAGGGTTAGGGTTAGGGTTAGGGTTAGGGTTAGGGTTAGGGTTAGGGTTAGGGTTAGGGTTAGGGTTAGGGTTAGGGTTAGGGTGAATGAACACCGCAAGAACAATCCAAGAATAGGGTTAGGGTTAGGGTTAGGGTTAGGGTTAGGATGAATGAACACCGCAAGAACAATCCAAGATTAGGGTTAGGGTTAGGGTTAGGGTTAGGGTTAGGGTTAGGGTTAGGGTTAGGGTTAGGGTTAGGGTTAGGGTTAGGATGAATGAACACCACAAAAACAATCCAAGATTAGGGTTAGGGTTAGGGTTAGGGTTAGGGTTAGGGTTAGGGTGAATGAACACCGCAAGAACAATCCAAGATTAGGGTTAGGGTTAGGGTTAGGGTTAGGGTTAGGGTTAGGGTTAGGGTTAGGGTTAGGGTGAATGAACAACACAAGAACAATCCAAGATTAGGGTTAGGGTTAGGGTTAGGGTTAGGGTTAGGGTTAGGGTTAGGGTTAGGGTAAGGGTTAGGATGAATGAACACCGCAAGAACAATCTAAGATTAGGGTTAGGGTTAGGGTTACGGTTAGGATGAATGAACACTACAAGAACAATCCAAGATTAGGGTTAGAGTTAGGGTTAGGGTTAGGGTTAGGGTTAGGGTTAGGGTTAGGGTTAGGGTTCGGGTTCGGGTTCGGGTTAGGGTTAGGGTTAGGGTGAATGAACACCGCAAGAACAATCCACGATTAGGGTTAGGGTTAGGGTTAGGGTTAGGGTTAGGGTTAGGGTTAGGATGAATGAACACTACAAGAACAATCCAAGATTAGGGTTAGGGTTAGGGTTAGGGTTAGGGTTAGGGTTAGGGTTTGGGTTAGGGTTAGGGTGAATGAACACCACAAGAACAATGCAAGATTAGGGTTAGGGTTAGGGTTAGGGTTAGGGTTAGGGTTAGGGTTAGGGTTAGGGTTAGGGTGAATGAACATAGCAAGAACAATCCAAGAATAGGGTTAGGGTTAGGGTTAGGGTTAGGATGAATGAACACCGCAAGAACAATCCAAGATTAGGGTTAGGGTTAGGGTTAGGGTTAGGGTTAGGGTTAGGGTTAGGGTTAGGGTTAGGGTTAGGGTTAGGATGAATGAACACCACAAAAACAATCCAAGATTAGGGTTAGGGTTAGGGTTAGGGTTAGGGTTAGGGTTATGGTGAATGAACACCGCAAGAACAATCCAAGATTAGGGTTAGGGTTAGGGTTAGGGTTAGGGTTAGGGTTAGGGTTAGGGTTAGGGTTAGGGTGAATGAACAACACAAGAACAATCCAAGATTAGGGTTAGGGTTAGGGTTAGGGTTAGGGTTAGGGTTAGGGTTAGGGTTAGGGTTAGGGTTAGGGTTAGGGTAAGGGTTAGGATGAATGAACACCGCAAGAACAATCTAAGATTAGGGTTAGGGTTAGGGTTACGGTTAGGATGAATGAACACTACAAGAACAATCCAAGATTAGGGTTAGAGTTAGGGTTAGGGTTAGGGTTAGGGTTAGGGTTAGGGTTAGGGTTAGGGTTAGGGTTAGGGTTAGGGTTAGGGTGAATGAACACCGCAAGAACAATCCAATATCAGGGTTAGGGTTAGGGTTAGGGTTAGGGTTAGGATGAATGAACACCACAAGAACAATCAAAGATTAGGGTTAGGGTTAGGGTTAGGGTTAGGGTTAGGGTTAGGGTTAGGGTTAGGGTTAGGGTTAGGGTTAGGGTGAATGAACACCGCAAGAACAATCCAAGATTAGGGTTAGGGTTAGGGTTAGGGTTAGTGTTAGGATGAATGAACACCAGAAGAACAATCCAAGATTAGGGTTAGGGTTAGGGTTAGGGTTAGGGTTAGGGTGAATGAACACCGCAAGAACAATCCAAGAATAGGGATAGGGTTAGGGTTAGGGTTAGGGTTAGGGTTAGGGTTAGGGTTAGGGTTAGGGTTAGGGTTAGGGTGAATGAACACCGCAAGAACAATCCAAGAATAGGGTTAGGGTTAGGGTTAGGGTTAGGGTTAGGGTTAGGGTTAGGGTTAGGGTTAGGGTTAGGCTTAGGGTTAGTGTTATTGTTAGTGTTAGGGTTAGGGTTAGGGTTAGGGTTAGGATTAGGGTTAGGGTTAGGGTTAGGGTGAATGAACACCGCAAGAACAATCCAAGAATAGGGTTAGGGTTAGGGTTAGGGTTAGGGTTAGGGTTAGGGTTAGGGTTAGGGTTAGGGTTAGGATGAATGAACACCACAAGAACAATCCAAGATTAGGGTTAGGGTTAGGGTTAGGGTTAGGGTTGGGGTTGGGGTTAGGGTTAGGGTTAGGGTTAGGGTTAGGGTTAGGGTTAGGGTTTGGGTTAGGGTTAGGATGAATGAACACTACAAGAACCATCCAAGATTAGGGTTAAGGTTAGGGTTAGGGTTAGGGTTAGGGTTAGGGTTAGGGTTAGGGTTAGGGTTAGGGTTAGGGTGAATGAACAACGCAAGAACAATCCAAGATTAGGGTTAGGGTTAGGGTTAGGGTTAGGGTTAGGGTTAGGGTTAGGGTTAGGGTTAGGGTTAGGGTTAGGGTTAGGGTAGGGTTAGGGTTAGGGTTAGGGTTAGGGTGAATGAACACCGCAAGAACAATCCAAGATTAGGGTTAGGGTTAGGGTTAGGGTTAGGGTTAGGGTTAGGGTTAGGGTTAAGGTAAAGGTTAGGGTTAGGATTAGGGTTAGGGTTAGGGTTAGGGTTAGGGTTAGGGTTAGGGTTAGGGTTAGGGTTAGGGTTAGGGTTAGGGTTAGGGTTAGGATGAATGAACACCACAAGAACAATCCAAGATTAGGGTTAGGGTTAGGGTTAGGGTTAGGGTTAGGGTTAGGGTTAGGGTTGGGGTTAGGGTTAGGGTTAGGGTTAGGGTTAGGGTTAGGGTTAGGGTTAGGGTTAGGGTTAGGGTTAGGGTTAGGGTTAGGGTTGGGGTTAGGGTTAGGGTTAGGGTTAGGGTTAGGGTTAGGGTTAGGATGAATGAACACCGCAAGAACAATCCAAGATTAGGGTTAGGGTTAGGGTTAGGGTTAGGGTTAGGGTTAGGGTTAGGGTTAGGGTTAGGGTTAGGGTTAGGGTTAGGGTGAATGAACACCGCAAGAAATATCCAAGATTTGGGTTAGGGTTAGGGTTAGGGTTAGGGTTAGGGTTAGGGTTAGGGTTAGGGTTAAGGTTAGGGTTAGGGTTAGGGTTAGGGTTAGGGTTAGGGTTAGGGTTAGGGTTAGGGTGAATGAACACCGCAAGAGCAATCCAAGATTAGGGTTTGGGTAAGGGTTAGGGTTATGGTTAGGGTTAGGGTTAGGGTTAGTTTTAGGGTTAGGGTTAGGGTTAGGGTTAGGGTTAGGGTTAGGGTTGGGGTTAGGGTTAGGGTTAGGGTTAGGGTTAGGATGAATGAACACCGCAAGAACAATCCAAGATTAGGGTTAGGGTTAGGGTTAGGGTTAGGGTTAGGGTTAGGGTTAGGGTTAGGGTTAGGGTTAGGGTTAGGGTTAGGGTTAGGGTTAGGATTAGGGTTAGGGTTAGGATGAATGAACACTACAAGAACAATCCAAGATTAGGGTTAGGGTTAGGGTTAGGGTTAGGGTTAGGGTTAGGGTTAGGGTTAGGGTTAGGGTTAGGGTTAGGGTGAATGAACACCACAAGAACAATGCAAGATTAGGGTTAGGGTTAGGGTTAGGGTTAGGGTTAGGGTTAGGGTTAGGGTTAGGGTTAGGGTTAGGGTTAGGCTTAGGGTTAGTGTTATTGTTAGTGTTAGGGTTAGGGTTAGGGTTAGGGTTAGGATTAGGGTTAGGGTTAGGGTTAGGGTGAATGAACACCGCAAGAACAATCCAAGAATAGGGTTAGGGTTAGGGTTAGGGTTAGGGTTAGGGTTAGGGTTAGGGTTAGGGTTAGGATGAATGAACACCACAAGAACAATCCAAGATTAGGGTTAGGGTTAGGGTTAGGGTTGGGGTTGGGGTTAGGGTTAGGGTTAGGGTTAGGGTTAGGGTTAGGGTTAGGGTTTGGGTTAGGGTTAGGATGAATGAACACTACAAGAACCATCCAAGATTAGGGTTAAGGTTAGGGTTAGGGTTAGGGTTAGGGTTAGGGTTAGGGTTAGGGTTAGGGTTAGGGTTAGGGTTAGGGTTAGGGTGAATGAACAACGCAAGAACAATCCAAGATTAGGGTTAGGGTTAGGGTTAGGGTTAGGGTTAGGGTTAGGGTTAGGGTTAGGGTTAGGGTTAGGGTTAGGGTTAGGGTAGGGTTAGGGTTAGGGTTAGGGTTAGGGTGAATGAACACCGCAAGAACAATCCAAGATTAGGGTTAGGGTTAGGGTTAGGGTTAGGGTTAGGGTTAGGGTTAGGGTTAAGGTAAAGGTTAGGGTTAGGATTAGGGTTAGGGTTAGGGTTAGGGTTAGGGTTAGGGTTAGGGTTAGGGTTAGGGTTAGGGTTAGGGTTAGGGTTAGGGTTAGGGTTAGGGTTAGGGTTAGGATGAATGAACACCACAAGAACAATCCAAGATTAGGGTTAGGGTTAGGGTTAGGGTTAGGGTTAGGGTTAGGGTTAGGGTTGGGGTTAGGGTTAGGGTTAGGGTTAGGGTTAGGGTTAGGGTTAGGGTTAGGGTTAGGGTTAGGGTTAGGGTTAGGGTTAGGGTTAGGGTTGGGGTTAGGGTTAGGGTTAGGGTTAGGGTTAGGGTTAGGGTTAGGATGAATGAACACCGCAAGAACAATCCAAGATTAGGGTTAGGGTTAGGGTTAGGGTTAGGGTTAGGGTTAGGGTTAGGGTTAGGGTTAGGGTTAGGGTTAGGGTGAATGAACACCGCAAGAAATATCCAAGATTTGGGTTAGGGTTAGGGTTAGGGTTAGGGTTAGGGTTAGGGTTAGGGTTAGGGTTAAGGTTAGGGTTAGGGTTAGGGTTAGGGTTAGGGTTAGGGTTAGGGTTAGGGTTAGGGTTAGGGTGAATGAACACCGCAAGAGCAATCCAAGATTAGGGTTTGGGTAAGGGTTAGGGTTATGGTTAGGGTTAGGGTTAGGGTTAGTTTTAGGGTTAGGGTTAGGGTTAGGGTTAGGGTTAGGGTTAGGGTTGGGGTTAGGGTTAGGGTTAGGGTTAGGGTTAGGATGAATGAACACCGCAAGAACAATCCAAGATTAGGGTTAGGGTTAGGGTTAGGGTTAGGGTTAGGGTTAGGGTTAGGGTTAGGGTTAGGGTTAGGGTTAGGGTTAGGGTTAGGATTAGGGTTAGGGTTAGGATGAATGAACACTACAAGAACAATCCAAGATTAGGGTTAGGGTTAGGGTTAGGGTTAGGGTTAGGGTTAGGGTTAGGGTTAGGGTTAGGGTTAGGGTGAATGAACACCACAAGAACAATGCAAGATTAGGGTTAGGGTTAGGGTTAGGGTTAGGGTTAGGGTTAGGGTTAGGGTTAGGGTTAGGGTTAGGGTTAGGGTGAATGAACACCGCAAGAACAATCCAAGAATAGGGTTAGGGTTAGGGTTAGGGTTAGGGTTAGGATGAATGAACACCACAAAAACAATCCAAGATTAGGGTTAGGGTTAGGGTTAGGGTTAGGGTTAGGGTTAGGGTTAGGGTTAGGGTGAATGAACACCGCAAGAACAATCCAAGATTAGGGTTAGGGTTAGGGTTAGGGTTAGGGTTAGGGTTAGGGTTAGGGTTAGGGTTAGGGTTAGGGTTAG
>NW_028113138.1:167500-177500 GCF_964234715.1 Podarcis melisellensis | reverse complement strand
GGGTTAGGGTTAGGGTTAGGGTTAGGGTTAGGGTTAGGGTTAGGGTTAGGGTTAGGGTTAGGGTTAGGGTTAGGATGAATGAACACCGCAAGAACAATCCAAGATTAGGGTTAGGGTTAGGGTTAGGGTTAGGGTTAGGGTTAGGGTTAGGGTTAGGGTTAGGGTTAGGGTTAGGGTTAGGGTTAGGGTTAGGGTTAGGGTTAGGGTTAGGGTTAGGGTTAGGATGAATGAACACTACAAGAACAATCCAAGGTTAGGGTTAGGGTTAGGGTTAGGGTTAGGGTTAGGGTTAGGGTGAATGAACACCGCAAGAACAATCCAAGATTAGGGTTAGGGTTAGGGTTAGGGTTAGGGTTAGGGTTAGGGTTAGGGTTAGGGTTATGGTTAGGGTTAGGGTTAGGGTTAGGGTTAGGGTTAGGGTTAGGGTTAGGATGAATGAACACCACAAGAACAATCCAAGATTAGGGTTAGGGTTAGGGTTAGGGTTAGGGTTAGGGTTAGGGTTAGGGTTAGGGTTAGGGTTAGGGTTAGGGTGAATGAACACCGCAAGAACAATCCAAGAATAGGGTTAGGGTTAGGGTTAGGGTTAGGGTTAGGGTTAGGGTTAGGATTAGGGTTAGGGTTAGGTTTAGGTTTAGGTTTAGGTTTAGGGTTAGGGTTAGGGTTAGGGTTAGGGTTAGGGTTAGGGTGAATGAACACCGCAAGAACAATCCAAGATTAGGGTTAGGGTTAGGGTTAGGGTTAGGGTTAGGGTTAGGGTTAGGGTTAGGGTTAGGGTTAGGGTTAGGATGAATGAACACCGCAAGAACAATCCAAGATAAGGGTTAGTGTTAGTGTTAGTGTTAGGGTTAGGGTTAGGGTTAGGGTTAGGGTTAGGGTTAGGGTTAGGGTAAGGGTTAGGGTTAGGGTTAGGGTTAGGGTTAGGGTTAGGGTTAGGTTTAGGATGAATGAACACCGCAAGAACAATCCAAGATTAGGGTTAGGGTTAGGGTTACGATTAGGATGAATGAACACTACAAGAACAATCCAAGATAAGGGTTAGGGTTAGGGTTAGGGTTAGGGTTAGGGTTAGGGTTAGGGTTAGGGTTAGGGTTAGGGTTAGAGTTAGGGTTAGGGTTAGGGTTAGGGTTAGGGTAAGGGTTAGGGTGAATGAACACCGCAAGAACAATCCAAGAATAGGGTTAGGGTTAGGGTTAGGGTTAGGGTTAGGGTTAGGGTTAGGGTTAGGGTTAGGGTTAGGGTTAGGGTTAGGGTAAGGGTTAGGGTGAATGAACACCGCAAGAACAATCCAAGAATAGGGTTAGGGTTAGGGTTAGGGTTAGGGTTAGGGTTAGGGTTAGGGTTAGGGTTAGGGTTAGGGTTAGAGTGAATGAACACCGGAGGAACAATCCAAGAATAGGGTTAGGGTTAGGGTTAGGGTTAGGGTTAGGGTTAGGGTTAGGGTTAGGGTTAGGGTTAGGGTTAGGGTTAGGTTTAGGATGAATGAACACCGCAAGAACAATCCAAGATTAGGGTTAGGGTTAGGGTTAGGATGAATGAACACTACAAGAACAATCCAAGATTAGGGTTAGGGTTAGGGTTAGGGTTAGGGTTAGGGTGAATGAACACCGCAAGAACAATCCAAGAATAGGGTTAGGGTTAGGGTTAGGGTTAGGGTTAGGGTTAGGGTTAGGGTTAGGGTTAGGGTTAGGGTTAGGGTTAGGGTTAGGGTTAGGGTTAGGGTGAATGAACACCGCAAGAACAATCCAAGAATAGGGTTAGGGTTAGGGTTAGGGTTAGGGTTAGGGTGAATGAACACCGCAAGAACAATCCAAGAATAGGGTTAGGGTTAGGGTTAGGGTTAGGGTTAGGGTTAGGGTTAGGGTTAGGGTTAGGGTTAGGGCTAGGGTTAGGGTTAGGGTTAGGGTTAGGGTTAGGGTTAGGGTTAGGATGAATGAACACTACAAGAACAATCCAAGAATAGGGTTAGGGTTAGGGTTAGGGTTAGGGTTAGGGTTAGGGTTAGGGTTAGGATGAATGAACACCGCAAGAACAATCCAAGATTAGGGTTAGGGTTAGGGTTAGGGTTAGGGTTAGGGTTAGGGTTAGGGTTAGGGTTAGGGTTAGGGTTAGGGTTAGGGTTAGGGTTAGGATGAATGAACACTACAAGAACAATCCAAGGTTAGGGTTAGGGTTAGGGTTAGGGTTAGGGTTAGGGTTAGGGTTAGGGTTAGGGTTAGGGTTAGGGTTAGGGTTAGGGTTAGGGTTAGAGTGAATGAACACCGGAAGAACAATCCAAGAATAGGGTTAGGGTTAGGGTTAGGGTTAGGGTTAGGGTTAGGGTTAGGGTTAGGGTTAGGTTAGGGTTAGGGTTAGGGTTAGGGTTAGGGTTAGGGTTAGGGTTAGGCTTAGAGTTAGGGTTAGGGTTAGGTTTAGGATGAATGAACACCGCAAGAACAATTCAAGATTAGGGTTAGGGTTAGGGTTAGGGTTAGGGTTAGGATGAATGAACACTACAAGAACAATCCAAGATTAGGGTTAGGGTTAGGGTTAGGGTTAGGGTTAGGGTTAGGGTTAGGGTTAGGGTTAGGGTGAATGAACACCGCAAGAGCAATCCAAGATTAGGGTTAGGGTTAGGATTAGGGTTAGGGTTAGGGTTAGGGTTAGGGTTAGGATGAATGAACACCGCAAGAACAATCCAAGATTAGGGTTAGGGTTAGGGTTAGGGTTAGGGTTAGGGTTAGGGTTAGGGTTAGGGTTAGGGTGAATGAACACCGCAAGAACAATCCAAGAATAGGGTTAGGGTTAGGGTTAGGGTTAGGGTTAGGGTTAGGGTTAGGGTTAGGGTTAGGGTTAGGGTTAGGGTTAGGGTAAGGGTTAGGGTTAGGGTTAGGGTGAATGAACACCGCAAGAACAATCCAAGAATAGGGTTAGGGTTAGGGTTAGGGTTAGGGTTAGGATGAATGAACACCACAAGAACAATCCAAGAATAGGGTTAGGGTTAGGGTTAGGGTTAGGGCTAGGGCTAGGGTTAGGGTTAGGGTTAGGGTTAGGGTTAGGGTTAGGGTTAGGGTTAGGATGAATGAACACCGCAAGAACAATCCACGATAAGGGTTAGGGTTAGGGTTAGGGTTAGGGTTGGGGTTAGGGTTAGGGTTAGGGTTAGGGTTAGGGTTAGGGTTAGGGTTAGGGTTAGGGTTAGGGTTAGGGTTAGGATGAATGAACACCGCAAGAACAATCCAAGATAAGGGTTAGGGTTAGGGTTAGGGTTAGGGTTAGGGTTAGGGTTAGGGTTAGGGTTAGGGTTGGTTAGGGTTAGGGTTAGGGTTAGGGTTAGGGTTAGGGTTAGGGTTAGGGTTAGGGTTAGGGTTAGGGTTAGGGTTAGGGTTAGGGTTAGGGTTAGGTTTAGGATGAATGAACACCGCAAGAACAATCCAAGATTAGGGTTAGGGTTAGGGTTAGGGTTAGGGTTAGGGTTAGGGTTAGGGTTAGGGTTAGGGTTAGGGTTAGGGTTAGGGTTAGGGTTAGGGTTAGGGTTAGGATGAATGAATACTACAAGAACAATCCAAGATTAGGGTTAGGGTTAGGGTTAGGGTTAGGGTTAGGGTTAGGGTTAGGGTTAGGGTTAGGGTTAGGATGAATGAACACCACAAGAACAATCCAAGATTAGGGTTAGGGTTAGGGTTAGGGTTAGGGTTAGGGTTAGGGTTAGGGTTAGGGTTAGGGTTAGGGTTAGGGTTAGGTTTAGGATGAATGAACACCGCAAGAACAATCCAAGATTAGGGTTAGGGTTAGGGTTAGGGTTAGGGTTAGGGTTAGGGTGAATGAACAACGCAAGAACAATCCAAGAATAGGGTTAGGGTTAGGGTTAGGGTTAGGGTTAGGGTTAGGGTGAATGAACACCGCAAGAACAATCCAACAATAGGGTTAGGGTTAGGGTTAGGGTTAGGGTTAGGGTTAGGGTTAGGGTTAGGGTTAGGGTTAGGGTGAATGAACACTACAAGAAAAATCCAAGAATAGGGTTAGGGTTAGGGTTAGGGTTAGGGTTAGGGTTAGGGTTAGGGTTAGGGATAGGGTTAGGGATAGGGTAAGGGTTAGGGTTAGGATGAATGAACACCACAAGAACAATCCAAGATTAGGGTTAGGGTTAGGGTTAGGGTTAGGGTTAGGGTTAGGGTTAGGGTTAGGGTTAGGGTTAGGGTTAGGGTTAAGGTTAGGGTTAGGGTTAGGGTGAATGAACACCGCAAGAACAATCCAGGAATAGGGTTAGGGTTAGGGTTAGGGTTAGGGTTAAGGTTAGGGTTAGGTTTAGGGTTAGGGTTAGGGTTAGGATTAGGGTTAGGGTTAGGGTTAGGGTTAGGGTTAGGGGTAGGGTTAGGGTGAATGAACACCGCAAGAACAATCCAAGAATAGGGTTAGGGTTAGGGTTAGGGTTAGGGTTAGGGTTAGGGTTAGGGTTAGGGTTAGGATGAATGAACACCGCAAGAACAATCCAAGATAAGGGTTAGTGTTAGTGTTAGTGTTAGTGTTAGGGTTAGGGTTAGGGTTAGAGTTAGGGTTAGGGTTAGGGTTAGGGTTAGGGTGAATGAACACCGCAAGAACAATCCAAGAATAGGGTTAGGGTTAGGGTTAGGGTTAGGGTTAGGGTTAGGGTTAGGGTTAGGGTTAGGGTTAGGGTTAGGGTTAGGATGAATGAACACTACAAGAACAATCCAAGGTTAGGGTTAGGGTTAGGGTTAGGGTTAGGGTTAGGGTTAGGGTTAGGGTTAGGGTTAGGGTTAGGGTTAGGGTGAATGAACACCGCAAGAACAATCCAAGATTAGGGTTAGGGTTAGGGTTAGGGTTAGGGTTAGGGTTAGGGTTAGGGTTAGGGTTAGGGTTAGGGATAGGGTTAGGGTTAGGGTTAGGATGAATGAACACCACAAGAACAATCCAAGATTAGGGTTAGGGTTAGGGTTAGGGTTAGGGTTAGGGTTAGGGTTAGGGTTAGGGTTAGGGTTAGGGTTAGGGTTAAGGTTAGGGTTAGGGTTAGGGTTAGGGTGAATGAACACCGTAAGAACAATCCAGGAATAGGGTTAGGGTTAGGGTTAGGGTTAGGGTTAGGGTTAGGGTTAGGATTAGGGTTAGGGTTAGGGTTAGGGTTAGGGTTAGGGGTAGGGTTAGGGTGAATGAACACCGCAAGAACAATCCAAGAATAGGGTTAGGGTTAGGGTTAGGGTTAGGGTTAGGGTTAGGGTTAGGGTTAGGGTTAGGGTTAGGGTTAGGGTTAGGATGAATGAACACCGCAAGAACAATCCAAGATAAGGGTTAGTGTTAGTGTTAGTGTTAGTGTTAGTGTTAGGGTTAGGGTTAGGGTTAGAGTTAGGGTTAGGGTTAGGGTTAGGGTTAGGGTGAATGAACACCGCAAGAACAATCCAAGAATAGGGTTAGGGTTAGGGTTAGGGTTAGGGTTAGGGTTAGGGTTAGGGTTAGGGTTAGGGTTAGGGTTAGGGTTAGGGTTAGGGTTAGGGTTAGGGTTAGAGTGAATGAACACCGGAAGAACAATCCAAGAATAGGGTTAGGGTTAGGGTTAGGGTTAGGGTTAGGGTTAGGGTTAGGGTTAGGGTTAGGGTTAGGGTTAGGTTAGGGTTAGGGTTAGGGTTAGGGTTAGGCTTAGAGTTAGGGTTAGGGTTAGGTTTAGGATGAATGAACACCGCAAGAACAATTCAAGATTAGGGTTAGGGTTAGGGTTAGGGTTAGGGTTAGGGTTAGGGTTAGGATGAATGAACACTACAAGAACAATCCAAGATTAGGGTTAGGGTTAGGGTTAGGGTTAGGGTTAGGGTGAATGAACACCGCAAGAGCAATCCAAGATTAGGGTTAGGGTTAGGATTAGGGTTAGGGTTAGGGTTAGGGTTAGGGTTAGGGTTAGGATGAATGAACACCGCAAGAACAATCCAAGATTAGGGTTAGGGTTAGGGTTAGGGTTAGGGTTAGGGTTAGGGTTAGGGTTAGGGTTAGGGTGAATGAACACCGCAAGAACAATCCAAGAATAGGGTTAGGGTTAGGGTTAGGGTTAGGGTTAGGGTTAGGGTTAGGGTTAGGGTTAGGGTTAGGGTTAGGGTTAGGGTTAGGGTTAGGGTTAGGGTAAGGGTTAGGGTTAGGGTTAGGGTGAATGAACACCGCAAGAACAATCCAAGAATAGGGTTAGGGTTAGGGTTAGGGTTAGGGTTAGGATGAATGAACACCACAAGAACAATCCAAGAATAGGGTTAGGGTTAGGGTTAGGGTTACGGTTAGGGTTAGGGTTAGGGTTAGGGTTAGGGTTAGGGTTAGGGTTAGGGTTAGGATGAATGAACACCGCAAGAACAATCCAAGATAAGGGTTAGGGTTAGGGTTAGGGTTAGGGTTAGGGTTGGGGTTAGGGTTAGGGTTAGGGTTAGGGTTAGGGTTAGGGTTAGGGTTAGGGTTAGGGTTAGGGTTAGGGTTAGGGTTAGGATGAATGAACACCGCAAGAACAATCCAAGATAAGGGTTAGGGTTAGGGTTAGGGTTAGGGTTAGGGTTAGGGTTAGGGTTAGGGTTAGGGTTAGGGTTAGGGTTAGGGTTGGTTAGGGTTAGGGTTAGGGTTAGGGTTAGGGTTAGGGTTAGGTTTAGGATGAATGAACACCGCAAGAACAATCCAAGATTAGGGTTAGGGTTAGTGTTAGTGTTAGGGTTAGGGTTAGGGTTAGGGTTAGGGTTAGGGTTAGGGTTAGGGTTAGGGTTAGGGTTAGGGTTAGGGTTAGGGTTAGGATGAATGAATACTACAAGAACAATCCAAGATTAGGGTTAGGGTTAGGGTTAGGGATAGGGTTAGTGTTAGGGTTAGGGTTAGGGTTAGGGTTAGGGTTAGGGTTAGGGTTAGGTTAGGTTAGGGTTAGGGTTAGGGTTAGGGTTAGGGTTAGGGATAGGGTTAGGGTTAGGGTTAGGATGAATGAACACCACAAGAACAATCCAAGATTAGGGTTAGGGTTAGGGTTAGGGTTAGGGTTAGGGTTAGGGTTAAGTTTAAGGTTAGGGTTAGGGTTAGGGTTAGGGTTAGGGTGAATGAACACCGCAAGAACAATCCAGGAATAGGGTTAGGGTTAGGGTTAGGGTTAGGGTTAGGGTTAGGGTTAGGGTTAGGATGAATGAACACCGCAAGAACAATCCAAGATTAGGGTTAGGGTTAGGGTTAGGGTTAGGGTTAGGGTTAGGGTTAGGGTTAGGGTTAGGGTGAATGAACACCGCAAGAACAATCCAAGAATAGGGTTAGGGTTAGGGTTAGGGTTAGGGTTAGGGTTAGGGTTAGGGTTAGGGTTAGGGTAAGGGTTAGGGTTAGGGTTAGGGTGAATGAACACCGCAAGAACAATCCAAGAATAGGGTTAGGGTTAGGGTTAGGGTTAGGGTTAGGATGAATGAACACCACAAGAACAATCCAAGAATAGGGTTAGGGTTAGGGTTAGGGTTAGGGTTAGGGTTAGGGTTAGGGTTAGGGTTAGGGTTAGGGTTAGGGTTAGGATGAATGAACACCGCAAGAACAATCCAAGATAAGGGTTAGGGTTAGGGTTAGGGTTAGGGTTAGGGTTGGGGTTAGGGTTAGGGTTAGGGTTAGGGTTAGGGTTAGGGTTAGGGTTAGGGTTAGGGTTAGGGTTAGGGTTAGGGTTAGGGTTAGGGTTAGGATGAATGAACACCGCAAGAACAATCCAAGATAAGGGTTAGGGTTAGGGTTAGGGTTAGGGTTAGGGTTAGGGTTAGGGTTAGGGTTAGGGTTAGGGTTAGGGTTAGGGTTAGGGTTAGGGTTAGGGTTAGGGTTAGGGTTGGTTAGGGTTAGGGTTAGGGTTAGGGTGAGGGTTAGGTTTAGGATGAATGAACACCGCAAGAACAATCCAAGATTAGGGTTAGGGTTAGTGTTAGGGTTAGTGTTAGGGTTAGGGTTAGGGTTAGGGTTAGGGTTAGGGTTAGGGTTAGGGTTAGGGTTAGGGTTAGGGTTAGGGTTAGGATGAATGAATACTACAAGAACAATCCAAGATTAGGGTTAGGGTTAGGGTTAGGGATAGGGTTAGGGTTAGGGTTAGGGTTAGGGTTAGGGTTAGGGTTAGGGTTAGGGTTAGGGTTAGGTTAGGGTTAGGGTTAGGGTTAGGGTTAGGGATAGGGTTAGGGTTAGGGTTAGGATGAATGAACACCACAAGAACAATCCAAGATTAGGGTTAGGGTTAGGGTTAGGGTTAGGGTTAGGGTTAGGGTTAGGGTTAGGGTTAGGGTTAGGGTTAAGGTTAAGGTTAGGGTTAGGGTTAGGGTTAGGGTGAATGAACACCGCAAGAACAATCCAGGAATAGGGTTAGGGTTAGGGTTAGGGTTAGGGTTAGGGTTAGGGTTAGGGTTAGGGTTAGGGTTAGGGTTAGGATTAGGGTTAGGGTTAGGGGTAGGGGTAGGGGTAGGGTTAGGGTGAATGAACACCGCAAGAACAATCCAAGAATAGGGTTAGGGTTAGGGTTAGGGTTAGGGTTAGGGCTAGGGTTAGGGTTAGGGTTAGGGTTAGGGTTAGGGTTAGGATGAATGAACACCGCAAGAACAATCCAAGATAAGGGTTAGTGTTAGTGTTAGTGTTAGTGTTAGGGTTAGGGTTAGGGTTAGAGTTAGGGTTAGGGTTAGGGTTAGGGTTAGGGTGAATGAACACCGCAAGAACAATCCAAGAATAGGGTTAGGGTTAGGGTTAGGGTTAGGGTTAGGGTTAGGGTTAGGGTTAGGGTTAGGGTTAGGGTTAGGATGAATGAACACTACAAGAACAATCCAAGGTTAGGGTTAGGGTTAGGGTTAGGGTTAGGGTTAGGGTTAGGGTTAGGGTTAGGGTTAGGGTTAGGGTTAGGGTTAGGGTTAGGGTGAATGAACACCGCAAGAACAATCCAAGATTAGGGTTAGGGTTAGGGTTAGGGTTAGGGTTAGGGTTAGGGTTAGGGTTAGGGTTAGGGTTAGGGTTAGGGATAGGGTTAGGGTTAGGGTTAGGATGAATGAACACCACAAGAACAATCCAAGATTAGGGTTAGGGTTAGGGTTAGGGTTAGGGTTAGGGTTAGGGTTAGGGTTAGGGTTAGGGTTAGGGTTAGGGTTAGGGTTAAGGTTAGGGTTAGGGTTAGGGTTAGGGTGAATGAACACCGTAAGAACAATCCAGGAATAGGGTTAGGGTTAGGGTTAGGGTTAGGGTTAGGGTTAGGGTTAGGGTTAGGATTAGGGTTAGGGTTAGGGTTAGGGTTAGGGTTAGGGGTAGGGTTAGGGTGAATGAACACCGCAAGAACAATCCAAGAATAGGGTTAGGGTTAGGGTTAGGGTTAGGGTTAGGGTTAGGGTTAGGGTTAGGGTTAGGGTTAGGGTTAGGGTTAGGATGAATGAACACCGCAAGAACAATCCAAGATAAGGGTTAGTGTTAGTGTTAGTGTTAGTGTTAGTGTTAGTGTTAGGGTTAGGGTTAGGGTTAGAGTTAGGGTTAGGGTTAGGGTTAGGGTTAGGGTGAATGAACACCGCAAGAACAATCCAAGAATAGGGTTAGGGTTAGGGTTAGGGTTAGGGTTAGGGTTAGGGTTAGGGTTAGGGTTAGGGTTAGGGTTAGGGTTAGGGTTAGGGTTAGGGTTAGAGTGAATGAACACCGGAAGAACAATCCAAGAATAGGGTTAGGGTTAGGGTTAGGGTTAGGGTTAGGGTTAGGGTTAGGGTTAGGGTTAGGGTTAGGGTTAGGTTAGGGTTAGGGTTAGGGTTAGGGTTAGGCTTAGAGTTAGGGTTAGGGTTAGGTTTAGGATGAATGAACACCGCAAGAACAATTCAAGATTAGGGTTAGGGTTAGGGTTAGGGTTAGGGTTAGGGTTAGGATGAATGAACACTACAAGAACAATCCAAGATTAGGGTTAGGGTTAGGGTTAGGGTTAGGGTTAGGGTGAATGAACACCGCAAGAGCAATCCAAGATTAGGGTTAGGGTTAGGATTAGGGTTAGGGTTAGGGTTAGGGTTAGGGTTAGGATGAATGAACA
>NW_028113138.1:160000-162500 GCF_964234715.1 Podarcis melisellensis | reverse complement strand
AATAGGGTTAGGGTTAGGGTTAGGGTTAGGGTTAGGGTTAGGGTTAGGGTTAGGGTGAATGAACACCGCAAGAACAATCCAACAATAGGGTTAGGGTTAGGGTTAGGGTTAGGGTTAGGGTTAGGGTTAGGGTTAGGGTTAGGGTTAGGGTTAGGGTTAGGGTTAGGGTTAGGATGAATGAACACTACAAGAAAAATCCAAGAATAGGGTTAGGGTTAGGGTTAGGGTTAGGGTTAGGGTTAGGGTTAGGGTTAGGGTTAGGGTTAGGGTTCGGGTTAAAGTTAGGGTTAGGGTTAGGGTTAGGGTTAGGGTTAGGGTTAGGATGAATGAACACCACAAGAACAATCCAAGATTAGGGTTAGGGTTAGGGTTAGGGTTAGAGTTAGGGTTAGGTTTAGGATGAATGAACACTACAAGAACAATCCAAGGTTAGGGTTAGGGTTAGGGTTAGGGTTAGGGTTAGGGTTAGGGTGAATGAACACCGCAAGAACAATCCAAGATTAGGGTTAGGGTTAGGGTTAGGGTTAGGGTTAGGGTTAGGGTTAGGGTTAGGGTTAGGATGAATGAACACCACAAGAACAATCCAAGATTAGGGTTAGGGTTAGGGTTAGGGTTAGGGTTAGGGTTAGGGTTAGGGTTAGGGTTAGGGTTAGGTTTAGGATGAATGAACACCGCAAGAACAATCCAAGATTAGGGTTAGGGTTAGGGTTAGGGTTAGGGTTAGGGTTAGGGTTAGGGTTAGGGTTAGGATGAATGAACACCGCAAGAACAATCCAAGATTAGGGTTAGGGTTAGGGTTAGGGTTAGGGTTAGGGTTAGGGTTAGGGTTAGGGTTAGGGTTAGGATGAATGAACACTACAAGAACAATCCAAGATTAGGGTTAGGGTTAGGGTTAAGGTTAGGGTTAGGGTTAGGGTTAGGGTTAGGGTTATGGTTAGGGTTAGGGTTAGGGTTAGGGTTAGGGTTAGGGTTAGGGTTAGGGTTAGGGTTAGGATGAATGAACACCGCAAGAACAATCCAAGATTAGGGTTAGGGTTAGGGTTAGGGTTAGGGTTAGGGTTAGGGTTAGGGTTAGGGTTAGGGTTAGGGTTAGGGTTAGGGTTAGGGTTAGGGTTAGGGTTAGGTTTAGGATGAATGAACACCGCAAGAACAATCCAAGATTAGGGTTAGGGTTAGGGTTAGGGTTAGGGTTAGGGTTAGGGTGAATGAACAACGCAAGAACAATCCAAGAATAGGGTTAGGGTTAGGGTTAGGGTTAGGGTTAGGGTTAGGGTTAGGGTTAGGGTTAGGGTTAGGGTTAGGGTTAGGGTGAATGAACACCGCAAGAACAATCCAACAATAGGGTTAGGGTTAGGGTTAGGGTTAGGGTTAGGGTTAGGGTTAGGGTTAGGGTTAGGATGAATGAACACTACAAGAAAAATCCAAGAATAGGGTTAGGGTTAGGGTTAGGGTTAGGGTTAGGGTTAGGGTTAGGGTTAGGGTTCGGGTTAAAGTTAGGGTTAGGGTTAGGGTTAGGGTTAGGGTTAGGGTTAGGATGAATGAACACCACAAGAACAATCCAAGGTTAGGGTTAGGGTTAGGGTTAGGGTTAGGGTTAGGGTTAGGGTGAATGAACACCGCAAGAACAATCCAAGATTAGGGTTAGGGTTAGGGTTAGGGTTAGGGTTAGGGTTAGGGTTAGGGTTAGGGTTAGGGTTAGGATGAATGAACACCACAAGAACAATCCAAGATTAGGGTTAGGGTTAGGGTTAGGGTTAGGGTTAGGGTTAGGGTTAGGGTTAGGTTTAGGATGAATGAACACCGCAAGAACAATCCAAGATTAGGGTTAGGGGTAGGGTTAGGGTTAGGGTTAGGGTTAGGGTTAGGGTTAGGGTTAGGATGAATGAACACTACAAGAACAATCCAAGATTAGGGTTAGGGTTAGGGTTAGGGTTAGGGTTAGGGTTAGGATGAATGAACACCGCAAGAACAATCCAAGATTAGGGTTAGGGTTAGGGTTAGGGTTAGGGTTAGGGTTAGGGTTAGGGTTAGGGTTAGGGTGAATGAACACCGCAAGAACAATCCAGGAATAGGGTTAGGGTTAGGGTTAGGGTTAGGGTGAATGAACACCGCAAGAACAATCCAAGAATAGGGTTAGGGTTAGGGTTAGGGTTAGGGTTAGGGTTAGGGTTAGGGTTAGGGTTAGGGTTAGGGTTAGGGTTAGGGTTAGGATGAATGAACACCGCAAGAACAATCCAAGATTAGGGTTAGGGTTAGGGTTAGGGTTAGGGTTAGGGTTAGGGTTAGGGTTAGGATTAGGGTTAGGATGAATGAACACTACAAGAACAATCCAAGAATAGGGTTAGGGTTACGGTTACGGTTACGGTTAGGGTTAGGGTTAGGGTTAGGGTTAGGGTTAGGGTTAGGATGAATGAACACCGCAAGAACAATCCAAGATTAGGGTTAGGGTTAGGGTTAGGGTTAGGGTTAGGGTTAGGGTTAGGATTAGGGTTAGGATGAA
>NW_028113138.1:117500-120000 GCF_964234715.1 Podarcis melisellensis | reverse complement strand
AGAACAATCCAAGATTAGGGTTAGGGTTAGGGTTAGGGTTAGGGTTAGGGTTAGGGTTAGGGTTAGGGTTAGGGTTAGAGTTAGCGTTCGAGTTAGGGTTAGGGTTAGGTTTAGGATGAATGAACACCGCAAGAACAATCCAAGATTAGGGTTAGGGTTAGGGTTAGGGTTAGGGTTAGGGTTAGGGTTAGGGTTAGGGTTAGGGTTAGGGTTAGCGTTAGCGTTAGGGTTAGGGTTAGGGTTAGGGTTAGGGTTAGGATGAATGAACACCGCAAGAACAATCCAAGATTAGGGTTAGGGTTAGGGTTAGGGTTAGGGTTAGGGTTAGGGTTAGGGTTAGGGTTAGGGTTAGGGTTAGGGTGAATGAACACCGCAAGAACAATCCAAGAATAGGGTTAGGGTTAGGGTTAGGGTTAGGGTTAGGGTTAGGGTGAATGAACACCGCAAGAACAATCCAAGAATAGGGTTAGGGTTAGGGTTAGGGTTAGGATTAGGGTTAGGGTTAGGGTTAGGGTTAGGGTTAGGGTTAGGGTTAGGGTTAGGGTTAGGATGAATGAACACCGCAAGAACAATCCAAGATTAGGGTTAGGGTTACGGTTAGGGTTAGGGTTAGGGTTAGGATGAATGAACACTACAAGAACAATCCAAGAATAGGGTTAGGGTTAGGGTTAGGGTTAGGGTTAGGGTTCGGGTTCGGGTTAGGGTTAGGGTTAGGGTTAGGGTTAGGGTTAGGGTTAGGGTTAGGATGAATGAACACCGCAAGAACAATCCAAGATTAGGGTTAGGGCTAGGGTTAGGGTTAGGGTTAGGGTTAGGATGAATGAACACTACAAGAACAATCCAAGGTTAGGGTTAGGGTTAGGGTTAGGGTTAGGGTTAGGGTTAGGGTTAGGGTTAGGGTTAGGGTTAGGGTGAATGAACACCGCAAGAACAATCCAAGATTAGGGTTAGGGTTAGGGTTAGGGTTAGGGTTAGGGTTAGGGTTAGGGTTAGGGTTAGGATGAATGAACACCACAAGAACAATCCAAGATTAGGGTTAGGGTTAGGGTTAGGGTTAGGGTTAGGGTTAGGGTTAGGGTTAGGGTTAGGGTTAGGGTGAATGAACACCGCAAGAACAATCCAAGAATAGGGTTAGGGTTAGGGTTAGGGTTAGGGTTAGGGTTAGGGTGAATGAACACCGCAAGAACAATCCAAGATTAGGGTTAGGGTTAGGGTTAGGGTTAGGGTTAGGGTTAGGGTTAGGGTTAGGGTTAGGGTGAATGAACACAGCAAGAACAATCCAGGAATAGGGTTAGGGTTAGGGTTAGGGTTAGGGTTAGGGTTAGGGTTAGGGTTAGGATGAATGAACACCGCAAGAACAATCCAAGATAAGGGTTAGTGTTAGTGTTAGTGTTAGTGTTAGTGTTAGGGTTAGGGTTAGGGTTAGGGTTAGAGTTAGGGTTAGGTTTAGGGTTAGGGTTAGGGTTAGGGTTAGGGTTAGGGTTAGGGTTAGGTTTAGGATGAATGAACAGCGCAAGAACAAGCCAAGATTAGGGTTAGGGTTAGGGTTAGGGTTAGGGTTAGGGTGAATGAACACCGCAAGAACAATCCAAGAATAGGGTTAGGGTTAGGGTTAGGGTTAGGGTTAGGGTGAATGAACACCGCAAGAACAATCCAAGAATAGGGTTAGGGTTAGGGTTAGGGTTAGGGTTAGGATTAGGGTTAGGGTTAGGGTTAGGGTTAGGGTTAGGATGAATGAACACCGCAAGAACAATCCAAGATTAGGGTTAGGGTTAGGGTTAGGGTTAGGGTTAGGGTTAGGGTTAGGATGAATGAACACTACAAGAACAATCCAAGAATAGGGTTAGGGTTAGGGTTAGGGTTAGGGTTAGGGTTAGGGTTAGGGTTAGGGTTAGGGTTCGGGTTAGGGTTAGGGTTAGGGTTAGGGTTAGGGTTAGGGTTAGGGTTAGGGTTAGGGTTAGGATGAATGAACACCGCAAGAACAATCCAAGATTAGGGTTAGGGCTAGGGTTAGGGTTAGGGTTAGGGTTAGGGTTAGGATGAATGAACACTACAAGAACAATCCAAGGTTAGGGTTAGGGTGAGGGTTAGGGTTAGGGTTAGGGTTAGGGTTAGGGTTAGGGTGAATGAACACCGCAAGAACAATCCAAGATTAGGGTTAGGGTTAGGGTTAGGGTTAGGGTTAGGGTTAGGGTTAGGGTTAGGGTTAGGGTTAGGGTTAGGGTTAGGGTTAGGATGAATGAACACCACAAGAACAATCCAAGATTAGGGTTAGGGTTAGGGTTAGGGTTAGGGTTAGGGTTAGGGTTAGGGTTAGGGTTAGGGTGAATGAACACCGCAAGAACAATCCAAGAATAGGGTTAGGGTTAGGGTTAGGGTTAGGGTTAGGGTTAGGGTGAATGAACACCGCAAGAACAATCCAAGATTAGGGTTAGGGTTAGGGTTAGGGTTAGGGTTAGGGTTAGGGTTAGGGTTAGGGTGAATGAACACAGCAAGAACA
>NW_028113138.1:107500-112500 GCF_964234715.1 Podarcis melisellensis | reverse complement strand
CAATCCAAGCTTATGGGTAGGGTTAGGGTTAGGGTTAGGTTTAGCTTTAGGGTTAGGGATAGGGTTAGGGTTAGGGTTAGGGTTAGGGTTAGGGTTAGGGTTAGCGTTAGGGTGAATGAACGCTGCAAGAATAATCCAAGCTTAGGGTTAGGGTTAGGGTTAGGGTTAGGGTTAGGGTGAGGGTTAGGATGAATGAACACCACAAGAACAATCCAAGATTAGGGTTAGGGTTAGGGTTAGGGTTAGGGTTAGGGTTAGGGTTAGGGTTAGGGTGAATTAACAACGCAAGAACAATCCAAGATTAGGGTTAGGGTTAGGGGTAGGGTTAGGGTTAGGGTTAGGGTTAGGGTTAGGGTTAGGGTGAATGAACACCGCAAGAACAATCCAAGATTAGGGTTAGGGTTAGGGTTAGGGTTAGGGTTAGGGTTAGGTTTAGGGTGAATGAACGCCGCAAGAACAATCCAAGCTTAGGGTTAGGGTTAGGGTTAGGGTTAGGGTTAGGGTTAGGGTTAGGGTGAGGGTGAGGGTTTTGGTGAATGAACACCGCAAGAACAATCCAAGATTAGAGTTAGGGTTAGGGTTAGGGTTAGGGTTAGGGTTAGGGTTAGGGTTAAGGTTAGGGTTAGGGTTAGGGTTAGGGTTAGGGTTAGGGTTAGGGTTAGTATGAATGAACACCGCAAGAACAATCCAAGATTAGGGTTAGGGTTGGGGTTAGGGTTAGGGTTAGGGTTAGGGTGAGGGTTAGGATGAATGAACACCACAAGAACAATCCAAGATTAGGGTTAGGTTTAGGGTTAGGGTTAGGGTTAGGGTTAGGGTGAGGGTTAGGGTGAGGGTTAGGGTTAGGGTGAATGAACACCGCAAGAACAATCCAAGATTAGGGTTAGGGTTAGGGTTAGGGTTAGGGTTAGGGTTAGGGTTAGGGTTAGGGTTAGGGTTAGGGTTAGGGTTAGGGTTAGGGTTAGGATGAATGAACACCGCAAGAACAATCCAAGATTAGGGTTCGGGTTAGGGTTAGGGTTAGGGTTAGGGTTAGGGTGAATGAACACCGCAAGAACAATCCAAGAATAGGGTTAGGGTTAGGGTTAGGGTTAGGGTTAGGGTTAGGGTTAGGATTAGGGTTAGGGTTAGGGTTAGGGTTAGGGTTAGGGTTAGGGTGAATGAACACCGCAAGAACAATGCAAGAATAGGGTTAGGGTTAGGGTTAGGGTTAGGATGAATGAACACCGCAAGAACAATCCAAGATTAGGGTTAGGGTTAGGGTTAGGGTTAGGGTTAGGGTTAGGGTTAGGGTTAGGGTTAGGGTTAGGGTTAGGGTTAGGGTTAGGGTTAGGGTTAGGGTTAGGGTTAGGATGAATGAACACTACAAGAACAATCCAAGATTAGGGTTAGGGTTAGGGTTAGGGTTAGGGTTAGGGTGAATGAACACCGCAAGAACAATCCAAGATTAGGGTTAGGGTTAGGGTTAGGGTTAGGGTTAGGGTTAGGATGAATGAACACCACAAGAACAATCCAAGATTAGGGTTAGGGTTAGGGTTAGGGTTAGGGTTAGGGTTAGGGTTAGGGTTAGGGTGAATGAACACCGCAAGAACAATCCAAGAATAGGGTTAGGGTTAGGGTTAGGGTTAGGGTTAGGGTTAGGGTTAGGGTTAGGGTTAGGGTTAGGGTTAGGGTGAATAAACACCGCAAGAACAATCCAAGAATAGGGTTAGGGTTAGGGTTAGGGTTAGGGTTAGGGTTAGGGTTAGGGTTAGGGTTAGGGTTAGGGTTAGGGTTAGGGTTAGGATGAATGAACACCACAAGAACAATCCAAGATTAGGGTTAGGGTTAGGGTTAGGGTTAGGGTTAGGGTTAGGGTTAGGGTTAGGGTTAGGGTTAGGGTTGGGGTTAGGGTTAGGGTTAGGGTTAGGGTTAGCGTTCGAGTTAGGGTTAGGGTTAGGTTTAGGATGAATGAACACCGCAAAAACAATCCAAGATTAGGGTTAGGGTTAGGGTTAGGGTTAGGGTTAGGGTTAGGGTTAGGGTTAGGGTTAGGGTTAGGGTGAATGCACACTACAAGAACAATCCAAGATTAGGGTTAGGGTTAGGGTTAGGGTTAGGGTTAGGGTTAGGGTTAGGGTTAGGGTTAGGGTTAGGATGAATGAACACCACAAGAACAATCCAAGATTAGGGTTAGGGTAAGGGTTAAGGTTAGGGTTAGGGTTAGGGTTAGGGTTAGGGTTAGGGTTAGGGTTAGGGTTAGGGTTAGGGTGAATGAACAACCCAAGAACAATCCAAGGTTAGGGTTAGGGTTAGGGTTAGGGTTAGGGTTAGGGTTAGGGTTAGGGTTAGGGTTAGGGTTGGGTTAGGGTTAGGGTTAGGGTAAGGGTTAGGGTTAGGGTTAGGGTTAGGGTTAGGGTTAGGGTTAGGGTTGGGTTAGGGTTAGGGTAAGGGTTAGGGTTTGGTTTAGGGTGAATGAACACCGCAAGAACAATCCAAGCTTATGGGTAGGGTTAGGGTTAGGGTTAGGTTTAGCTTTAGGGTTAGGGATAGGGTTAGGGTTAGGGTTAGGGTTAGGGTTAGGGTTAGGGTTAGGGTTAGGGTTAGGGTGAATGAACGCTGCAAGAATAATCCAAGCTTAGGGTTAGGGTTAGGGTTAGGGTTAGGGTTAGGGTGAGGGTTAGGATGAATGAACACCACAAGAACAATCCAAGATTAGGGTTAGGGTTAGGGTTAGGGTTAGGGTTAGGGTTAGGGTTAGGGTTAGGGTGAATTAACAACGCAAGAACAATCCAAGATTAGGGTTAGGGTTAGGGGTAGGGTTAGGGTTAGGGTTAGGGTTAGGGTTAGGGTTAGGGTGAATGAACACCGCAAGAACAATCCAAGATTAGGGTTAGGGTTAGGGTTAGGGTTAGGGTTAGGGTTAGGGTTAGGTTTAGGGTGAATGAACGCCGCAAGAACAATCCAAGCTTAGGGTTAGGGTTAGGGTTAGGGTTAGGGTTAGGGTTAGGGTTAGGGTTAGGGTGAGGGTGAGGGTGAGGGTTTGGGTGAATGAACACCGCAAGAACAATCCAAGATTAGAGTTAGGGTTAGGGTTAGGGTTAGGGTTAGGGTTAGGGTTAGGGTTAGGGTTAGGGTTAGGGTTAGTATGAATGAACACCGCAAGAACAATCCAAGATTAGGGTTAGGGTTGGGGTTAGGGTTAGGGTTAGGGTTAGGGTTAGGATGAATGAACACCGCAAGAACAATCCAAGATTAGGGTTAGAGTTAGGGTTAGGGTTAGGGTTAGGGTTAGGGTTAGGATGAATGAACACTACAAGAACAATCCAAGAATAGGGTTAGGGTTAGGGTTAGGGTTAGGGTTAGGGTTAGGGTTAGGGTTAGGATGAATGAACACCGCAAGAACAATCCAAGATTAGGGTTAGGGTTAGGGTTAGGGTTAGGGTTAGGGTTAGGGTTAGGGTTAGGGTTAGGATGAATGAACACTACAAGAACAATCCAAGGTTAGGGTTAGGGTTAGGGTTAGGGTTAGGGTTAGGGTTAGGGTTAGGGTGAATGAACACCGCAAGAACAATCCAAGATTAGGGTTAGGGTTAGGGTTAGGGTTAGGGTTAGAGTTAGGGTTAGGGTTAGGGTTAGGGTTAGGATGAATGAACACCACAAGAACAATCCAAGATTAGGGTTAGGGTTAGGGTTAGGGTTAGGGTTAGGGTTAGGGTTAGGGTGAATGAACACCGCAAGAACAATCCAAGAATAGGGTTAGGGTTAGGGTTAGGGTTAGTGTTAGGGTTAGGGTTAGGGTGAGGGTTAGGTTTAGGGTTAGGATTAGGGTTAGGGTTAGGGTTAGGGTTAGGGTTAGGGTGAATGAACACCGCAAGAACAATCCAAGAATAGGGTTAGGGTTAGGGTTAGGGTTAGGGTTAGGGTTAGGGTTAGGGTTAGGGTTAGGGTTAGGGTTAGGGTTAGGGTTGGGGTTAGGGTTAGGGTTAGGGTTAGGGTTAGCGTTCGAGTTAGGGTTAGGGTTAGGTTTAGGATGAATGAACACCGCAAGAACAATCCAAGATTAGGGTTAGGGTTAGGGTTAGGGTTAGGGTTAGGGTTAGGGTTAGGGTTAGGGTTAGGATGAATGCACACTACAAGAACAATCCAAGATTAGGGTTAGGGTTAGGGTTAGGGTTAGGGTTAGGGTTAGGGTTAGGGTTAGGGTTAGGGTTAGGATGAATGAACACCACAAGAACAATCCAAGATTAGGGTTAGGGTAAGGGTTAGGGTTAGGGTTAGGGTTAGGGTTAGGGTTAGGGTTAGGGTTAGGATGAATGAACACCACAAGAACAATCCAAGATTAGGGTTAGGGTAAGGGTTAAGGTTAGGGTTAGGGTTAGGGTTAGGGTTAGGGTTAGGGTTAGGGTTAGGGTGAATGAACAACGCAAGAACAATCCAAGATTAGGGTTAGGGTTAGGGTTAGGGTTAGGGTTAGGGTTAGGGTTAGGGTTAGGGTTAGGGTTAGGGTTAGGGTTAGGGTTAGGGTTAGGGTTGGGTTAGGGTTAGGGTAAGGGTTAGGGTTTGGTTTAGGGTGAATGAACACCGCAAGAACAATCCAAGCTTATGGGTAGGGTTAGGGTTAGGGTTAGGGTTAGGTTTAGGTTTAGGTTTAGGGTTAGGGATAGGGTTAGGGTTAGGGTTAGGGTTAGGGTTAGGGTTAGGGTTAGGGTTAGGGTGAATGAACGCTGCAAGAATAATCCAAGCTTAGGGTTAGGGTTAGGGTTAGGGTTAGGGTTAGGGTTAGGGTGAGGGTTAGGATGAATGAACACCACAAGAACAATCCAAGATTAGGGTTAGGGTTAGGGTTAGGGTTAGGGTTAGGGTTAGGGTTAGGGTAAGGGTGAATTAACAACGCAAGAACAATCCAAGATTAGGGTTAGGGTTAGGGTTAGGGTTAGGGTTAGGGTTAGGGTTAGGGTTAGGGTTAGGGTTAGGGTTAGGATGAATGAACACCACAAGAACAATCCAAGATTAGGGTT
>NW_028113138.1:97500-100000 GCF_964234715.1 Podarcis melisellensis | reverse complement strand
GGGTTAGGGTTAGGGTTAGGGTTAGGGTTAGGGTTAGGATTAGGGTTAGGGTTAGGGTTAGGGTTAGGGTTAGGGTTAGGGTTAGGGTGAATGAACACCGCAAGAACAATCCAAGAATAGGGTTAGGGTTAGGGTTAGGGTTAGGGTTAGGGTTAGGGTTAGGGTTAGGGTTAGGGTTAGGGTTAGGGTTAGGGTTAGGGTTAGGATGAATGAACACCGCAAGAACAATCCAAAATAAGGGTTAGGGTTAGGGTTAGGGTTAGGGTTATGGTTAGGGTTAGGATGAATGAACACCGCAAGAACAATCCAAGATAAGGGTTAGGGTTAGGGTTAGGGTTAGGGTTAGGGTTAGGGTTAGGGTTAGGGTTAGGGTTAGGGTTAGGGTTAGAGTTAGGGTTAGGGTTAGGGTTAGGGTTAGGGTTAGGGTTAGGGTTAGGGTAAGGGTTAGGGTGAATGAACACCGCAAGAACAATCCAAGAATAGGGTTAGGGTTAGGGTTAGGGTTAGGGTTAGGGTTAGGGTTAGGGTTAGGGTTAGGGTTAGGGTTAGGGTTAGGGTTAGGGTTAGGGTTAGGGTTAGAGTGAATGAACACCGGAAGAACAATCCAAGAATAGGGTTAGGGTTAGGGTTAGGGTTAGGGTTAGGGTTAGGGTTAGGGTTAGGGTTAGGGTTAGGGTTAGGGTTAGGGTTAGAGTTAGGGTTAGGTTTAGGATGAATGAACACCGCAAGAACAATCCAAGATTAGGGTTAGGGTTAGGGTTAGGGTTAGGGTTAGGGTTAGGGTTAGGGTTAGGGTTAGGGTTAGGGTTAGGGTTAGGGTTAGGGTTAGGGTTAGGGTTAGGGTTAGGGTGAATGAACACCGCAAGAACAATCCAAGATTAAGGTTAGGGTTAGGATTAGGATTAGGGTTAGGGTTAGGGTTAGGGTTAGGGTTAGGGTTAGGGTTAGGATGAATGAACACCGCAAGAACAATCCCAGATTACGGTTAGGGTTAGGGTTAGGGTTAGGGTTAGGGTTAGGGTGAATGAACACCGCAAGAACAATCCAAGAATAGGGTTAGGGTTAGGGTTAGGGTTAGGGTTAGGGTTAGGGTTAGGGTTAGGGTTAGGATTAGGGTTAGGGTTAGGGTTAGGGTTAGGGTTAGGGTTAGGGTTAGGGTTAGGGTTAGGGTTAGGGTTAGGGTTAGGGTTAGGGAAAGGGTTAGGGTTAGGGTTAGGGTTAGGGTGAATGAACACCGCAAGAACAATCCAAGAATAGGGTTAGGGTTAGGGTTAGGGTTAGGGTTAGGGTTAGGGTTAGGGTTAGGGTTAGGGTTAGGGTTAGGGTTAGGATGAATGAACACCACAAGAACAATCCAAGAATAGGGTTAGGGTTAGGGTTAGGGTTAGGGTTAGGGTTAGGATGAATGAACACCGCAAGAACAATCCAAGATAAGGGTTAGGGTTAGGGTTAGGGTTAGGGTTAGGGTTAGGGTTAGGGTTAGGGTTAGGGTTGGGGTTGGGGTTAGGGTTAGGGTTAGGGTTAGGGTTAGGGTTAGGGATGAATGAACACCGCAAGAACAATCCAAGATAAGGGTTAGGGTTAGGGTTAGGGTTAGGGTTAGGGTTAGGGTTAGGGATAGGGATAGGGTTAGGTTTAGGATGAATGAACACCGCAAGAACAATCCAAGATTAGGGTTAGGGTTAGGGTTAGGGTTAGGGTTAGGGTTAGGGTTAGGGTTAGGGTTAGGGTTAGGGTTAGGCTTAGGCTTAGGCTTAGGCTTAGGCTTAGGCTTAGGGTTAGGGTTAGGGTTAGGGTTAGGATGAATGAACACTACAAGAACAATCCAAGATTAGGGTTAGGGTTAGGGTTAGGGTTAGGGTTAGGGTTAGGGTTAGGGTTAGGGTTAGGGTTAGGGTTAGGGTTAGGGTTAGGGTTAGGGTGAATGAACACCGCAAGAACAATCCAAGAATAGGGTTAGGGTTAGGGTTAGGGTTAGGGTTAGGGTTAGGGTGAATGAACACCGCAAGAACAATCCAAAAATAGGTTAGGGTTAGGGTTAGGGTTAGGGTTAGGGTTAGGGTTAGGGTTAGGGTTAGGGTTAGGATGAATGAACACCGCAAGAACAATCCAAGATTAGGGTTAGGGTTAGGGTTAGGGTTAGGGTTAGGGTTAGGGTTAGGGTTAGGGTTAGGGTTAGGGTTAGGGTTAGGATGAATGAACACTACAAGAACAATCCAAGAATAGGGTTAGGGTTAGGGTTAGGGTTAGGGTTAGGGTTAGGGTTAGGGTTAGGAGGAATGAACACCGCAAGAACAATCCAAGATAAGGGTTAGGGTTAGGGTTAGGGTTAGGGTTAGGGTTAGGGTTAGGGTTAGGGTTAGGGTTGGGGTTAGGGTTAGGGTTAGGGTTAGGGTTAGGGTTAGGATGAATGAACACCTCAAGAACAATCCAAGATAAGGTTAGGGTTAGGGTTAGGGTTAGGGTTAGGGTTAGGGTTAGGGTTAGGATGAATGAACAC
>NW_028113138.1:92500-95000 GCF_964234715.1 Podarcis melisellensis | reverse complement strand
GGGTTAGGGTTAGGGTTAGGATTAGGGTTAGGGTTAGGGTTAGGGTTAGGGTTAGGGTTAGGGTTAGGGTTAGGGTTAGGGAAAGGGTTAGGGTTAGGGTTAGGGTCAATGAACACCGCAAGAACAATCCAAGAATAGGGTTAGGGTTAGGGTTAGGGTTAGGGTTAGGGTTAGGGTTAGGGTTAGGGTTAGGGTTAGGGTTAGGGTTAGGGTTAGGGTTAGGATGAATGAACACCACAAGAACAATCCAAGAATAGGGTTAGGGTTAGGGTTAGGGTTAGGGTTAGGGTTAGGATGAATGAACACCGCAAGAACAATCCAAGATAAGGGTTAGGGTTAGGGTTAGGGTTAGGGTTAGGGTTAGGGTTGGGGTTAGGGTTAGGGTTAGGGTTAGGGTTAGGGTTAGGGTTAGGATGAATGAACACCGCAAGAACAATCCAAGATAAGGGTTAGGGTTAGGGTTAGGGTTAGGGTTAGGGTTAGGGTTAGGGTTAGGGTTAGGGTTAGGGTTAGGGTTAGGGTTAGGTTTAGGATGAATGAACACCGCAAGAACAATCCAAGATTAGGGTTAGGGTTAGGGTTAGGGTTAGGGTTAGGGTTAGGGTTAGGGTTAGGGTTAGGGTTAGGGGTTAGGGTTAGGGTTAGGCTTAGGCTTAGGCTTAGGCTTAGGGTTAGGGTTAGGGTTAGGATGAATGAACACTACAAGAACAATCCAAGATTAGGGTTAGGGTTAGGGTTAGGGTTAGGGTTAGGGTTAGGGTTAGGGTTAGGGTTAGGGTTAGGGTTAGGGTGAATGAACACCGCAAGAACAATCCAAGAATAGGGTTAGGGTTAGGGTTAGGGTTAGGGTTAGGGTGAATGAACACCGCAAGAACAATCCAAAAATAGGGTTAGGGTTAGGGTTAGGGTTAGGGTTAGGGTTAGGGTTAGGATGAATGAACACCGCAAGAACAATCCAAGATTAGGGTTAGGGTTAGGGTTAGGGTTAGGGTTAAGGTTAGGGTTAGGGTTAGGGTTAGGGTTAGGGTTAGGGTTAGGGTTAGGGTTAGGATGAATGAACACTACAAGAACAATCCAAGAATAGGGTTAGGGTTAGGGTTAGGGTTAGGGTTAGGGTTAGGGTTAGGGTTAGGGTTAGGGTTAGGAGGAATGAACACCGCAAGAACAATCCAAGATAAGGGTTAGGGTTAGGGTTAGGGTTAGGGTTAGGGTTAGGGTTAGGGTTAGGGTTAGGGTTAGGGTTGGGGTTAGGGTTAGGGTTAGGGTTAGGGTTAGGGTTAGGATGAATGAACACCTCAAGAACAATCCAAGATAAGGGTTAGGGTTAGGGTTAGGGTTAGGGTTAGGGTTAGGGTTAGGGTTAGGGTTAGGATGAATGAACACTACAAGAACAATCCAAGAATAGGGTTAGGGTTAGGGTTAGGGTTAGGGTTAGGGTTAAGGTTAGGATGAATGAACACCGCAAGAACAATCCAAGATAAGGGTTAGGGTTAGGGTTAGGGTTAGGGTTAGGGTTAGGGTTAGGGTTAGGGTTAGGGTTAGGGTTAGGGTTGGGGTTAGGGTTAGGGTTAGGGTTAGGGTTAGGGTTAGGGTTAGGATGAATGAACACCGCAAGAACAATCCAAGATAAGGGTTAGGGCTAGGGTTAGGGTTAGGGTTAGGGTTAGGGTTAGGGTTAGGGTTAGGGTTAGGGTTAGGGTTAGGGTTAGGGTTAGGGTTAGGATGAATGAACACCGCAAGAACAATCCAAGATTAGGGTTATGGTTAGGGTTAGGGTTAGGGTTAGGGTTAGGGTTAGGCTTAGGGTTAGGGTTAGGCTTAGGCTTAGGGTTAGGGTTAGGATGAATGAACACTACAAGAACAATCCAAGATTAGGGTTAGGGTTAGGGTTAGGGTTAGGGTTAGGGTTAGGGTTAGGGTTAGGGTTAGGGTTAGGGTTAGGGTTAGGGTTAGGGTTAGGGTTAGGATGAATGAACACCGCAAGAACAATCCAAGATTAGGGTTAGGGTTAGGCTTAGGCTTAGGGTTAGGGTTAGGGTTAGGATGAATGAACACTACAAGAACAATCCAAGATTAGGGTTAGGGTTAGGGTTAGGGTTAGGGTTAGGGTTAGGGTTAGGGTTAGGGTTAGGGTTAGGGTTAGGGTGAATGAACACCGCAAGAACAATCCAAGAATAGGGTTAGGGTTAGGGTTAGGGTTAGGGTTAGGGTGAATGAACACCGCAAGAACAATCCAAGAATAGGGTTAGGGTTAGGGTTAGGGTTAGGGTTAGGGTTAGGGTTAGGGTTAGGGTTAGGGTTAGGGTTAGGATGAATGAACACCGCAAGAACAATCCAAGATTAGGGTTAGGGTTAGGGTTAGGGTTAGGGTTAGGGTTAAGGTTAGGGTTAGGGTTAGGGTTAGGGTTAGGGTTAGGGTTAGGGTTAGGAAGAATGAACACTACAAGAACAATCCAAGAATAGGGTTAGGGTTAGGGTTAGGGTTAGGGTTAGGGTTAGG
>NW_028113138.1:75000-77500 GCF_964234715.1 Podarcis melisellensis | reverse complement strand
GTTAGGGTTAGGGTTAGGATGAATGAACACCGCAAGAACAATCCAAGATTAGGGTTAGGGTTAGGGTTAGGGTTAGGGTTAGGGTTAGGGTTAGGGTTAGGGTTAGGGTTAGGATGAATGAACACTACAAGAACAATCCAAGATTAGGGTTAGGGTTAGGGTTAGGGTTAGGGTTAGGGTTAGGGTTAGGGTTAGGGTTAGGGTTAGGATGAATGAACACCGCAAGAACAATCCAAGATTAGGGTTAGGGTTAGGGTTAGGGTTAGGGTTAGGGTTAGGGTTAGGGTTAGGGTTAGGGTTAGGATGAATGAACACCGCAAGAACAATCCAAGATAAGGGTTAGGGTTAGGGTTAGGGTTAGGGTTAGGGTTAGGGTTAGGGTTAGGGTTAGGGTTAGGGTTAGGGTTAGGGTTAGGATGAATGAACACCGCAAGAACAATCCAAGATAAGGGTTAGGGTTAGGGTTAGGGTTAGGGTTAGGGTTAGGGTTAGGGTTAGGGTTAGGGTTAGGATGAATGAACACCGCAAGAACAATCCAAGATTAGGGTTAGGGTTAGGGTTAGGGTTAGGGTTAGGGTTAGGGTTAGGGTTAGGGTTAGGGTTAGGGTTAGGGTTAGGGTTAGGGTTAGGGTTAGGGTTAGGATGAATGAACACTACAAGAACAATCCAAGATTAGGGTTAGGGTTAGGGTTAGGGTTAGGGTTAGGGTTAGGGTTAGGGTTAGGGTTAGGGTTAGGATGAATGAACACCGCAAGAACAATCCAAGATTAGGGTTAGGGTTAGGGTTAGGGTTAGGGTTAGGGTTAGGGTTAGGGTTAGGGTTAGGGTTAGGGTTAGGGTGAATGAACACCGCAAGAACAATCCAAGAATAGGGTTAGGGTTAGGGTTAGGGTTAGGGTGAATGAACACCGCAAGAACAATCCAAGAATAGGGTTAGGGTTAGGGTTAGGGTTAGGGTTAGGGTTAGGGTTAGGGTAAGGGTTAGGGTTAGGGTTAGGGTTAGGGTTAGGATGAATGAACACCGCAAGAACAATCCAAGATTAGTGTTAGGGTTAGGGTTAGGGTTAGGGTTAGGGTTAGGGTTAGGGTTAGGGTTAGGATGAATGAACACTACAAGAACAATCCAAGGTTAGGGTTAGGGTTAGGGTTAGGGTTAGGGTTAGGGTTAGGGTTAGGGTTAGGGTGAATGAACACCGCAAGAACAATCCAAGATTAGGGTTAGGGTTAGGGTTAGGGTTAGGGTTAGGGTTACGGTTAGGGTTAGGATGAATGAACACCACAAGAACAATCCAAGATTAGGGTTAGGGTTAGGGTTAGGGTTAGGGTTAGGGTTAGGGTGAATGAACACCGCAAGAACAATCCAAGAATAGGGTTAGGGTTAGGGTTAGGGTTAGGGTTAGGGTTAGGGTTAGGATTAGGGTTAGGGTTAGGGTTAGGTTTAGGTATAGGGTTAGGGTTAGGGTTAGGGTTAGGGTTAGGGTTAGGGTTAGGGTTAGGGTTAGGGTGAATGAACACCGCAAGAACAATCCAAGATTAGGGTTAGGGTTAGGGTTAGGGTTAGGGTTAGGGTTAGGGTTAGGGTTAGGGTTAGGGTTAGGGTTAGGGTTAGGGTTAGGGTTAGGGTTAGGTTTAGGATGAATGAACACCGCAAGAACAATCCAAGATTAGGGTTAGGGTTAGGGTTAGGGTTAGGATGAATGAACACTACAAGAACAATCCAAGATAAGGGTTAGGGTTAGGGTTAGGGTTAGGGTTAGGGTTAGGGTTAGGGTTAGGGTTAGGGTTAGGGTTAGGGTTAGGATGAATGAACACCGCAAGAACAATCCAAGATTAGGGTTAGGGTTAGGGTTAGGGTTAGGGTTAGGGTTAGGGTTAGGGTTAGGGTTAGGGTTAGGGTTAGGATGAATGAACACCGCAAGAACAATCCAAGATAAGGGTTAGGGTTAGGGTTAGGGTTAGGGTTAGGGTTAGGGTTAGGGTTAGGGTTAGGGTTAGGGTTAGGGTTAGGATGAATGAACACCGCAAGAACAATCCAAGATAAGGGTTAGGGTTAGGGTTAGGGTTAGGGTTAGGGTTAGGGTTAGGGTTAGGGTTAGGGTTAGGATGAATGAACACCGCAAGAACAATCCAAGATTAGGGTTAGGGTTAGGGTTAGGGTTAGGGTTAGGGTTAGGGTTAGGGTTAGGGTTAGGGTTAGGGTTAGGGTTAGGGTTAGGATGAATGAACACTACAAGAACAATCCAAGATTAGGGTTAGGGTTAGGGTTAGGGTTAGGGTTAGGGTTAGGGTTAGGGTTAGGGTTAGGGTTAGGGTTAGGATGAATGAACACCGCAAGAACAATCCAAGATTAGGGTTAGGGTTAGGGTTAGGGTTAGGGTTAGGGTTAGGGTTAGGGTTAGGGTTAGGGTTAGGGTGAATGAACACCGCAAGAACAATCCAAGAATAGGGTTAGGGTTAGGGTTAGGGTTAGGGTTAGGGTGAATGAACACCGCAAGAACAA
>NW_028113138.1:47500-62500 GCF_964234715.1 Podarcis melisellensis | reverse complement strand
GGATTAGGGTTAGGGTTAGGGTTAGGGTTAGGATGAATGAACACCGCAAGAACAATCCAAGATTAGGGTTAGGGTTAGGGTTAGGGTTAGGGTTAGGGTTAGGGTTAGGGTTAGGGTGAATGAACACCGCAAGAACAATCCAAGAATAGGGTTAGGGTTAGGGTTAGGGTTAGGGTTAGGGTTAGGGTTAGGGTTAGGGTTAGGGTTAGGATTAGGGTTAGGGTTAGGGTTAGGGTAAGGGTTAGGGTTAGGGTTAGGGTGAATGAACACCGCAAGAACAATTCAAGATTAGGGTTAGGGTTAGGGTTAGGGTTAGGATTAGGGTTAGGGTTAGGGTTAGGGTTAGGGTTAGGTTAGGGTTAGGGTTAGGGTTAGGCTTAGAGTTAGGGTTAGGGTTAGGTTTAGGATGAATGAACACCGCAAGAACAATTCAAGATTAGGGTTAGGGTTAGGGTTAGGGTTAGGATTAGGGTTAGGGTTAGGGTTAGGGTTAGGATGAATGAACACCGCAAGAACAATCCAAGATTAGGGTTAGGGTTAGGGTTAGGGTTAGGGTTAGGGTTAGGGTTAGGGTTAGGGTGAATGAACACCGCAAGAACAATCCAAGAATAGGGTTAGGGTTAGGGTTAGGGTTAGGGTTAGGGTTAGGGTTAGGGTTAGGATTAGGGTTAGGGTTAGGGTTAGGGTTAGGGTTAGGGTAAGGGTTAGGGTTAGGGTTAGGGTGAATGAACACCGCAAGAACAATCCAAGAATAGGGTTAGGGTTAGGGTTAGGGTTAGGGTTAGGGTTAGGGTTAGGATGAATGAACACCACAAGAACAATCCAAGAATAGGGTTAGGGTTAGGGTTAGGGTTAGGGTTAGGGTTAGGGTTAGGGTTAGGATGAATGAACACCGCTAGAACAATCCAAGATAAGGGTTAGGGTTAGGGTTAGGGTTAGGGTTAGGGTTAGGGTTGGGGTTAGGGTTAGGGTTAGGGTTAGGGTTAGGGTTAGGGTTAGGATGAATGAACACCGCAAGAACAATCCAAGATAAGGGTTAGGGTTAGGGTTAGGGTTAGGGTTAGGGTTAGGGTTAGGGTTAGGGTTAGGGTTAGGGTTAGGATTAGGGTTAGGGGTAGGGGTAGGGGTAGGGTTAGGGTGAATGAACACCGCAAGAACAATCCAAGAATAGGGTTAGGGTTAGGGTTAGGGTTAGAGTGAATGAACACCGGAAGAACAATCCAAGAATAGGGTTAGGGTTAGGGTTAGGGTTAGGGTTAGGGTTAGGGTTAGGGTTAGGGTTAGGGTTAGGGTTAGGGTTAGGTTAGGGTTAGGGTTAGGGTTAGGCTTAGAGTTAGGGTTAGGGTTAGGTTTAGGATGAATGAACACCGCAAGAACAATTCAAGATTAGGGTTAGGGTTAGGGTTAGGGTTAGGGTTAGGGTTAGGGTTAGGGTTAGGGTTAGGGTTAGGGTTAGGGTTAGGGTTAGGATGAATGAACACCGCAAGAACAATCCAAGATTAGGGTTAGGGTTAGGGTTAGGGTTAGGGTTAGGGTTAGGGTTAGGGTTAGGGTGAATGAACACCGCAAGAACAATCCAAGAATAGGGTTAGGGTTAGGGTTAGGGTTAGGGTTAGGGTTAGGGTTAGGGTTAGGGTTAGGATTAGGGTTAGGGTTAGGGTAAGGGTTAGGGTTAGGGTTAGGGTGAATGAACACCGCAAGAACAATCCAAGAATAGGGTTAGGGTTAGGGTTAGGGTTAGGGTTAGGGTTATGGTTAGGGTTAGGGTTAGGGTTAGGGTTAGGGTTAGGGTTAGGGTTAGGGTTAGGGTTAGGGTTAGGGTTAGGGTTAGGATGAATGAACACCACAAGAACAATCCAAGAATAGGGTTAGGGTTAGGGTTAGGGTTAGGGTTAGGGTTAGGGTTAGGGTTAGGGTTAGGGTTAGGATGAATGAACACCGCAAGAACAATCCAAGATAAGGGTTAGGGTTAGGGTTAGGGTTAGGGTTGGGGTTAGGGTTAGGGTTAGGGTTAGGGTTAGGGTTAGGGTTAGGGTTAGGGTTAGGGTTAGGGTTAGGATGAATGAACACCGCAAGAACAATCCAAGATAAGGGTTAGGGTTAGGGTTAGGGTTAGGGTTAGGGTTAGGGTTAGGGTTAGGGTTAGGGTTAGGGTTAGGGTTAGGTTTAGGATGAATGAACACCGCAAGAACAATCCAAGATTAGGGTTAGGGTTAGGGTTAGGGTTAGGGTTAGGGTTAGGGTTAGGGTTAGGGTTAGGGTTAGGGTTAGGGTTAGGGTTAGGGTTAGGATGAATGAACACTACAAGAACAATCCAAGATTTGGGTTAGGGTTAGGGTTAGGGTTAGGGTTAGGGTTAGGGTTAGGGTTAGGATGAATGAACACCGCAAGAACAATCCAAGATAAGGGTTAGGGTTAGGGTTAGGGTTAGGGTTAGGGTTAGGGTTAGGGTTAGGGTTAGGGTTAGGTTTAGGATGAATGAACACCGCAAGAACAATCCAAGATTAGGGTTAGGGTTAGGGGTAGGGTTAGGGTTAGGGTTAGGGTTAGGGTTAGGGTTAGGGTTAGGGTTAGGGTTAGGGTTAGGGTTAGGGTGAATGAACACCGCAAGAACAATCCAAGAATAGGGTTAGGGTTAGGGTTAGGGTTAGGGTTAGGGTTAGGGTTAGGGTTAGGGTTAGGATGAATGAACACTACAAGAACAATCCAAGAATAGGGTTAGGGTTAAGGTTAGGGTTAGGGTTAGGGTTAGGGTTAGGGTTAGGGTTAGGGTTAGGATGAATGAACACCGCAAGAACAATCCAAGATTAGGGTTAGGGTTAGGGTTAGGGTTAGGGTTAGGGTTAGGGTTAGGGTTAGGGTTAGGGTTAGGGTTAGGATGAATGAACACTACAAGAACAATCCAAGGTTAGGGTTAGGGTTAGGGTTAGGGTTAGGGTTAGGGTTAGGGTTAGGGTTAGGGTTAGGGTTAGGGTGAATGAACACCGCAAGAACAATCCAAGATTAGGGTTAGGGTTAGGGTTAGGGTTAGGGTTAGGGTTAGGGTTAGGGTTAGGGTTAGGGTTAGGGTTAGGGTTAGGGTTAGGGTTAGGATGAATGAACACCACAAGAACAATCCAAGATTAGGGTTAGGGTTAGGGTTAGGGTTAGGGTTAGGGTTAGGGTTAGGGTTAGGGTTAGGGTTAGGGTTAGGGTTAGGTTTAGGATGAATGAACACCGCAAGAACAATCCAAGATTAGGGTTAGGGTTAGGGTTAGGGTTAGGGTTAGGGTTAGGGTTAGGGTTAGGGTTAGGGTTAGGGTTAGGGTTAGGATGAATGAACACCGCAAAAACAATCCAAGATTAGGGTTAGGGTTAGGGTTAGGGTTAGGGTTAGGGTTAGGGTTAGGGTTAGGGTTAGGGTTAGGGTTAGAGTGAATGAACACCGGAAGAACAATCCAAGAATAGGGTTAGGGTTAGGGTTAGGGTTAGGGTTAGGGTTAGGGTTAGGGTTAGGGTTAGGGTTAGGATGAATGAACACCGCAAGAACAATCCAAGATAAGGGTTAGGGTTAGGGTTAGGGTTAGGGTTAGGGTTAGGGTTAGGGTTAGGGTTAGGGTTAGGGTTAGGGTTAGGATGAATGAACACCGCAAGAACAATCCAAGATTAGGGTTAGGGTTAGGGTTAGGGTTTGGGTTAGGGTTAGGGTTAGGGTTAGGGTTAGGGTGAATGAACACCGCAAGAACAATCCAAGAATAGGGTTAGGGTTAGGGTTAGGGTTAGGGTTAGGGTTAGGGTTAGGGTTAGGGTTAGGGTTAGGGTTAGGGTGAGTGAACACCGCAAGAACAATCCAAGAATAGGGTTAGGGTTAGGGTTAGGGTTAGGGTTAGGGTTAGGGTTAGGGTTAGGGTTAGGGTTAGGGTTAGGGTTAGGGTTAGGGTTAGGATGAATGAACACTACAAGAACAATCCAAGAATAGGGTTAGGGTTAGGGTTAGGGTTAGGGTTAGGGTTAGGGTTAGGGTTAGGGTTAGGGTTAGGGTTAGGATGAATGAACACCGCAAGAACAATCCAAGATTAGGGTTAGGGTTAGGGTTAGGGTTAGGGTTAGGGTTAGGGTTAGGGTTAGGGTTAGGGTTAGGATGAATGAACACTACAAGAACAATCCAAGGTTAGGGTTAGGGTTAGGGTTAGGGTTAGGGTTAGGGTTAGGGTTAGGGTGAATGAACACCGCAAGAACAATCCAAGAATAGGGTTAGGGTTAGGGTTAGGGTTAGGGTTAGGGTTAGGGTTAGGGTTAGGTTTAGGATGAATGAACACCGCAAGAACAATCCAAGATTAGGGTTAGGGTTAGGGTTAGGATGAATGAACACTACAAGAACAATCCAAGATTAGGGTTAGGGTTAGGGTTAGGGTTAGGGTTAGGGTGAATGAACACCGCAAGAACAATCCAAGAATAGGGTTAGGGTTAGGGTTAGGGTTAGGGTTAGGGTTAGGGTTAGGGTTAGGGTTAGGGTTAGGGTTAGGGTGAATGAACACCGCAAGAACAATCCAAGAATAGGGTTAGGGTTAGGGTTAGGGTTAGGGTTAGGGTTAGGGTTAGGGTTAGGGTTAGGGTTAGGGTTAGGATGAATGAACACTACAAGAACAATCCAAGAATAGGGTTAGGGTTAAGGTTAGGGTTAGGGTTAGGGTTAGGGTTAGGGTTAGGGTTAGGATGAATGAACACCGCAAGAACAATCCAAGATTAGGGTTAGGGTTAGGGTTAGGGTTAGGGTTAGGGTTAGGGTTAGGGTTAGGGTTAGGGTTAGGGTTAGGATGAATGAACACTACAAGAACAATCCAAGGTTAGGGTTAGGGTTAGGGTTAGGGTTAGGGTTAGGGTTAGGGTTAGGGTTAGGGTTAGGGTTAGGGTGAATGAACACCGCAAGAACAATCCAAGATTAGGGTTAGGGTTAGGGTTAGGGTTAGGGTTAGGGTTAGGGTTAGGGTTAGGGTTAGGGTTAGGGTTAGGGTTAGGGTTAGGGTTAGGGTTAGGGTTAGGATGAATGAACACCACAAGAACAATCCAAGATTAGGGTTAGGGTTAGGGTTAGGGTTAGGGTTAGGGTTAGGGTTAGGGTTAGGGTTAGGGTTAGGGTTAGGGTTAGGTTTAGGATGAATGAACACCGCAAGAACAATCCAAGATTAGGGTTAGGGTTAGGGTTAGGGTTAGGGTTAGGGTTAGGGTTAGGGTTAGGGTTAGGGTTAGGGTTAGGGTTAGGGTTAGGGTTAGGATGAATGAACACCGCAAAAACAATCCAAGATTAGGGTTAGGGTTAGGGTTAGGGTTAGGGTTAGGGTTAGGGTTAGGGTTAGGGTTAGGGTTAGGGTTAGGGTTAGGGTTAGTGTTAGGGTTAGGGTTAGGGTTAGGGTTAGAGTGAATGAACACCGGAAGAACAATCCAAGAATAGGGTTAGGGTTAGGGTTAGGGTTAGGGTTAGGGTTAGGGTTAGGGTTAGGGTTAGGGTTAGGGTTAGGGTTAGGGTTAGGATGAATGAACACCGCAAGAACAATCCAAGATAAGGGTTAGGGTTAGGGTTAGGGTTAGGGTTAGGGTTAGGGTTAGGGTTAGGGTTAGGGTTAGGGTTAGGGTTAGGGTTAGGGTTAGGGTTAGGGTTAGGGTTAGGGTTAGGGTTAGGGTTAGGGTTAGGATGAATGAACACCGCAAGAACAATCCAAGATTAGGGTTAGGGTTAGGGTTAGGGTTAGGGTTTGGGTTAGGGTTAGGGTTAGGGTTAGGGTTAGGGTGAATGAACACCGCAAGAACAATCCAAGAATAGGGTTAGGGTTAGGGTTAGGGTTAGGGTTAGGGTTAGGGTTAGGGTTAGGGTTAGGGTTAGGGTGAGTGAACACCGCAAGAACAATCCAAGAATAGGGTTAGGGTTAGGGTTAGGGTTAGGGTTAGGGTTAGGGTTAGGGTTAGGGTTAGGGTTAGGGTTAGGGTTAGGATGAATGAACACTACAAGAACAATCCAAGAATAGGGTTAGGGTTAGGGTTAGGGTTAGGGTTAGGGTTAGGATGAATGAACACCGCAAGAACAATCCAAGATTAGGGTTAGGGTTAGGGTTAGGGTTAGGGTTAGGGTTAGGGTTAGGGTTAGGGTTAGGGTTAGGGTTAGGATGAATGAACACTACAAGAACAATCCAAGGTTAGGGTTAGGGTTAGGGTTAGGGTTAGGGTTAGGGTTAGGGTTAGGGTGAATGAACACCGCAAGAACAATCCAAGATTAGGGTTAGGGTTAGGGTTAGGGTTAGGGTTAGGGTTAGGGTTAGGGTTAGGGTTAGGGTTAGGGTTAGGATGAATGAACACCACAAGAACAATCCAAGATTAGGGTTAGGGTTAGGGTTAGGGTTAGGGTTAGGGTTAGGGTTAGGGTTAGGTTTAGGATGAATGAACACCACAAGAACAATCCAAGATTAGGGTTAGGGTTAGGGTTAGGGTTAGGGTTAGGGTTAGGGTTAGGGTTAGGGTTAGGATGAATGAACACCGCAAAAACAATCCAAGATTAGGGTTAGGGTTAGGGTTAGGGTTAGGGTTAGGGTTAGGGTTAGGGTTAGGGTTAGGGTTAGGGTTAGGATGAATGAACACTACAAGAACAATCCAAGATTAGGGTTAGGGTTAGGGTTAGGGTTAGGGTTAGGGTTAGGGTTAGGGTTAGGGTTAGGGTTAGGGTTAGGGTTAGGGTTAGGATGAATGAACACCGCAAGAACAATCCAAGGTTAGGGTTAGGGTTAGGGTTAGGGTTAGGGTTAGGGTTAGGGTTAGGGTTAGGGTGAATGAACACCGCAAGAACAATCCAAGAATAGGGTTAGGGTTAGGGTGAATGAACACCGCAAGAACAATCCAAGAATAGGGTTAGGGTTAGGGTTAGGGTTAGGGTTAGGGTTAGGGTTAGGGTTAGGGTTAGGGTTAGGGTTAGGATGAATGAACACCGCAAGAACAATCCAAGATTAGGGTTAGGGTTAGGGTTAGGGTTAGGGTTAGGGTTAGGGTTAGGGTTAGGGTTAGGGTTAGGGTTAGGGTTAGGGTTAGGATGAATGAACACTACAAGAACAATCCAAGAATAGGGTTAGGGTTAGGGTTAGGGTTAGGGTTAGGGTTAGGGTTAGGGTTAGGGTTAGGGTTAGGATGAATGAACACCGCAAGAACAATCCAAGATTAGGGTTAGGGCTAGGGTTAGGGTTAGGGTTAGGGTTAGGATGAATGAACACTACAAGAACAATCCAAAGTTAGGGTTAGGGTTAGGGTTAGGGTTAGGGTTAGGGTTAGGGTTAGGGTTAGGGTTAGGGTTAGGGTTAGGGTGAATGAACACCGCAAGAACAATCCAAGATTAGGGTTAGGGTTAGGGTTAGGGTTAGGGTTAGGGTTAGGGTTAGGGTTAGGGTTAGGATGAATGAACACCACAAGAACAATCCAAGATTAGGGTTAGGGTTAGGGTTAGGGTTAGGGTTAGGGTTAGGGTTAGGGTTAGGGTTAGGGTTAGGGTTAGGGTTAGGGTGAATGAACACCGCAAGAACAATCCAAGAATAGGGTTAGGGTTAGGGTTAGGGCTAGGGTTAGGGTTAGGGTTAGGGTTAGGGTTAGGGTTAGGGTTAGGGTTAGGGTTAGGTTTAGGATGAATGAACACCGCAAGAACAATCCAAGATTAGGGATAGGGTTAGGGTTAGGGTTAGGGTTAGGGTTAGGGTTAGGGTTAGGGTTAGGGTTAGGGTGAATGAACACCGCAAGAACAATCCAAGAATAGGGTTAGGGTTAGGGTTAGGGTTAGGGTTAGGGTTAGGGTGAATGAACACCGCAAGAACAATCCAAGAATAGGGTTAGGGTTAGGGTTAGGGTTAGGGTTAGGGTTAGGGTTAGGGTTAGGGTTAGGGTTAGGGTTAGGGTTAGGGTTAGGGTTAGGGTTAGGATGAATGAACACTACAAGAACAATCCAAGAATAGGGTTAGGGTTAGGGTTAGGGTTAGGGTTAGGGTTAGGGTTAGGGTTAGGATGAATGAACACCGCAAGAACAATCCAAGATTAGGGTTAGGGTTAGGGTTAGGGTTAGGGTTAGGGTTAGGGTTAGGGTTAGGATGAATGAACACTACAAGAACAATCCAAGGTTAGGGTTAGGGTTAGGGTTAGGGTTAGGGTTAGGGTTAGGGTTAGGGTTAGGGTGAATGAACACCGCAAGAACAATCCAAGATTAGGGTTAGGGTTAGGGTTAGGGTTAGGGTTAGGGTTAGGGTTAGGGTTAGGGTTAGGGTTAGGGTTAGGGTTAGGGTTAGGGTTAGGGTTAGGATGAATGAACACCGCAAGAACAATCCAAGATTAGGGTTAGGGTTAGGGTTAGGGTTAGGGTTAGGGTTAGGGTTAGGGTTAGGGTTAGGGTTAGGGTTAGGGTTAGGGTTAGGGTTAGGATGAATGAACACTACAAGAACAATCCAAGAATAGGGTTAGGGTTAGGGTTAGGGTTAGGGTTAGGGTTAGGGTTAGGGTTAGGGTTAGGATGAATGAACACCGCAAGAACAATCCAAGATTAGGGTTAGGGCTAGGGTTAGGGTTAGGGTTAGGGTTAGGATGAATGAACACTACAAGAACAATCCAAAGTTAGGGTTAGGGTTAGGGTTAGGGTTAGGGTTAGGGTTAGGGTTAGGGTTAGGGTTAGGGTTAGGGTGAATGAACACCGCAAGAACAATCCAAGATTAGGGTTAGGGTTAGGGTTAGGGTTAGGGTTAGGGTTAGGGTTAGGGTTAGGGTTAGGGTTAGGATGAATGAACACCACAAGAACAATCCAAGATTAGGGTTAGGGTTAGGGTTAGGGTTAGGGTTAGGGTTAGGGTTAGGGTTAGGGTTAGGGTTAGGGTTAGGGTTAGGGTTAGGGTTAGGGTTAGGGTTAGGATGAATGAACACTACAAGAACAATCCAAAGTTAGGGTTAGGGTTAGGGTTAGGGTTAGGGTTAGGGTTAGGGTTAGGGTTAGGGTTAGGGTTAGGGTGAATGAACACCGCAAGAACAATCCAAGATTAGGGTTAGGGTTAGGGTTAGGGTTAGGGTTAGGGTTAGGGTTAGGGTTAGGGTTAGGGTTAGGGTTAGGATGAATGAACACCACAAGAACAATCCAAGATTAGGGTTAGGGTTAGGGTTAGGGTTAGGGTTAGGGTTAGGGTTAGGGTTAGGGTGAATGAACACCGCAAGAACAATCCAAGAATAGGGTTAGGGTTAGGGTTAGGGCTAGGGTTAGGGTTAGGGTTAGGGTTAGGGTTAGGGTTAGGGTTAGGTTTAGGATGAATGAACACCGCAAGAACAATCCAAGATTAGGGATAGGGTTAGGGTTAGGGTTAGGGTTAGGGTTAGGGTTAGGGTTAGGGTGAATGAACACCGCAAGAACAATCCAAGAATAGGGTTAGGGTTAGGGTTAGGGTTAGGGTTAGGGTTAGGGTTAGGGTTAGGGTGAATGAACACCGCAAGAACAATCCAAGAATAGGGTTAGGGTTAGGGTTAGGGTTAGGGTTAGGGTTAGGGTTAGGGTTAGGGTTAGGATGAATGAACACTACAAGAACAATCCAAGAATAGGGTTAGGGTTAGGGTTAGGGTTAGGGTTAGGGTTAGGGTTAGGGTTAGGATGAATGAACACCGCAAGAACAATCCAAGATTAGGGTTAGGGTTAGGGTTAGGGTTAGGGTTAGGGTTAGGGTTAGGATGAATGAACACTACAAGAACAATCCAAGGTTAGGGTTAGGGTTAGGGTTAGGGTTAGGGTTAGGGTTAGGGTTAGGGTTAGGGTGAATGAACACCGCAAGAACAATCCAAGATTAGGGTTAGGGTTAGGGTTAGGGTTAGGGTTAGGGTTAGGGTTAGGGTTAGGGTTAGGGTTAGGGTTAGGGTTAGGATGAATGAACACCGCAAGAACAATCCAAGATTAGGGTTAGGGTTAGGGTTAGGGTTAGGGTTAGGGTTAGGGTTAGGGTTAGGGTTAGGGTTAGGGTTAGGGTTAGGGTTAGGATGAATGAACACTACAAGAACAATCCAAGAATAGGGTTAGGGTTAGGGTTAGGGTTAGGGTTAGGGTTAGGGTTAGGGTTAGGGTTAGGGTTAGGATGAATGAACACCGCAAGAACAATCCAAGATTAGGGTTAGGGCTAGGGTTAGGGTTAGGGTTAGGGTTAGGATGAATGAACACTACAAGAACAATCCAAAGTTAGGGTTAGGGTTAGGGTTAGGGTTAGGGTTAGGGTTAGGGTTAGGGTTAGGGTTAGGGTGAATGAACACCGCAAGAACAATCCAAGATTAGGGTTAGGGTTAGGGTTAGGGTTAGGGTTAGGGTTAGGGTTAGGGTTAGGGTTAGGGTTAGGGTTAGGGTTAGGGTTAGGGTTAGGATGAATGAACACCACAAGAACAATCCAAGATTAGGGTTAGGGTTAGGGTTAGGGTTAGGGTTAGGGTTAGGGTTAGGGTTAGGGTGAATGAACACCGCAAGAACAATCCAAGAATAGGGTTAGGGTTAGGGTTAGGGCTAGGGTTAGGGTTAGGGTTAGGGTTAGGGTTAGGGTTAGGGTTAGGGTTAGGGTTAGGTTTAGGATGAATGAACACCGCAAGAACAATCCAAGATTAGGGATAGGGTTAGGGTTAGGGTTAGGGTTAGGGTTAGGGTTAGGGTTAGGGTTAGGGTTAGGGTTAGGGTTAGGGTGAATGAACACCGCAAGAACAATCCAAGAATAGGGTTAGGGTTAGGGTTAGGGTTAGGGTTAGGGTTAGGGTTAGGGTTAGGGTGAATGAACACCGCAAGAACAATCCAAGAATAGGGTTAGGGTTAGGGTTAGGGTTAGGGTTAGGGTTAGGGTTAGGGTTAGGGTTAGGGTTAGGGTTAGGGTTAGGGTTAGGGTTAGGATGAATGAACACTACAAGAACAATCCAAGAATAGGGTTAGGGTTAGGGTTAGGGTTAGGGTTAGGGTTAGGGTTAGGGTTAGGATGAATGAACACCGCAAGAACAATCCAAGATTAGGGTTAGGGTTAGGGTTAGGGTTAGGGTTAGGGTTAGGGTTAGGGTTAGGGTTAGGGTTAGGATGAATGAACACTACAAGAACAATCCAAGGTTAGGGTTAGGGTTAGGGTTAGGGTTAGGGTTAGGGTTAGGGTGAATGAACACCGCAAGAACAATCCAAGATTAGGGTTAGGGTTAGGGTTAGGGTTAGGGTTAGGGTTAGGGTTAGGGTTAGGGTTAGGGTTAGGGTTAGGATGAATGAACACCACAAGAACAATCCAAGATTAGGGTTAGGGTTAGGGTTAGGGTTAGGGTTAGGGTTAGGGTTAGGGTTAGGTTTAGGATGAATGAACACCGGAAGAACAATCCAAGATTAGGGTTAGGGTTAGAGTTAGGGTTAGGGTTAGGGTTAGGGTTAGGGTTAGGGTTAGGGTTAGGGTTAGGATGAATGAACACCGCAAAAACAATCCAAGATTAGGGTTAGGGTTAGGGTTAGGGTTAGGGTTAGGGTTAGGGTTAGGGTTAGGGTTAGGGTTAGGGTTAGGGTTAGGGTTAGGGTTAGGATGAATGAACACTACAAGAACAATCCAAGATTAGGGTTAGGGTTAGGGTTAGGGTTAGGGTTAGGATGAATGAACACCGCAAGAACAATCCAAGATTAGGGTTAGGGTTAGGGTTAGGGTTAGGGTTAGGGTTAGGGTTAGGGTTAGGGTTAGGGTTAGGGTTAGGGTTAGGATGAATGAACACTACAAGAACAATCCAAGAATAGGGTTAGGGTTAGGGTTAGGGTTAGGGTTAGGGTTAGGGTTAGGGTTAGGATGAATGAACACCGCAAGAACAATCCAAGATTAGGGTTAGGGCTAGGGTTAGGGTTAGGGTTAGGGTTAGGGTTAGGGTTAGGGTTAGGATGAATGAACACTACAAGAACAATCCAAAGTTAGGGTTAGGGTTAGGGTTAGGGTTAGGGTTAGGGTTAGGGTTAGGGTGAATGAACACCGCAAGAACAATCCAAGATTAGGGTTAGGGTTAGGGTTAGGGTTAGGGTTAGGGTTAGGGTTAGGGTTAGGGTTAGGGTTAGGGTTAGGATGAATGAACACCACAAGAACAATCCAAGGTTAGGGTTAGGGTTAGGGTTAGGGTTAGGGTTAGGGTTAGGGTTAGGGTTAGGGTTAGGGTTAGGGTTAGGGTTAGGGTGAATGAACACCGCAAGAACAATCCAAGAATAGGGTTAGGGTTAGGGCTAGGGTTAGGGTTAGGGTTAGGGTTAGGATGAATGAACACCGCAAGAACAATCCAAGATTAGGGTTAGGGTTAGGGTTAGGGTTAGGGTTAGGGTTAGGGTTAGGGTTAGGGTTAGGGTTAGGATGAATGAACACCACAAGAACAATCCAAGATTAGGGTTAGGGTTAGGGTTAGGGTTAGGGTTAGGGTTAGGGTTAGGGTTAGGGTTAGGATGAATGAACACCGCAAGAACAATCCAAGATTAGGGTTAGGGTTAGGGTTAGGGTTAGGGTTAGGGTTAGGGTTAGGGTTAGGGTTAGGGTTAGGGTTAGGGTGAATGAACACCGCAAGAACAATCCAAGAATAGGGTTAGGGTTAGGGTTAGGGTTAGGGTTAGGGTTAGGGTTAGGGTGAGGGTTAGGATGAATGAACACCACAAGAACAATCCAAGATTAGGGTTAGGGTTAGGGTTAGGGTTAGGGTTAGGGTTAGGGTTAGGGTTAGGGTTAGGGTTAGGGTGAGGGTTAGGGTGAGGGTTAGGGTTAGGGTGAATGAACACCGCAAGAACAATCCAAGATTAGGGTTAGGGTTAGGGTTAGGGTTAGGGTTAGGGTTAGGGTTAGGGTTAGGGTTAGGGTTAGGGTTAGGGTTAGGGTTAGGGTTAGGATGAATGAACACCGCAAGAACAATCCAAGATTAGGGTTCGGGTTAGGGTTAGGGTTAGGGTTAGGGTTAGGGTTAGGGTTAGGGTGAATGAACACCGCAAGAACAATCCAAGAATAGGGTTAGGGTTAGGGTTAGGGTTAGGGTTAGGATTAGGGTTAGGGTTAGGGTTAGGGTTAGGGTTAGGGTTAGGGTGAATGAACACCGCAAGAACAATGCAAGAATAGGGTTAGGGTTAGGGTTAGGGTTAGGATGAATGAACACCGCAAGAACAATCCAAGATTAGGGTTAGGGTTAGGGTTAGGGTTAGGGTTAGGGTTAGGGTTAGGGTTAGGGTTAGGGTTAGGGTTAGGGTTAGGATCAATGAACACTACAAGAACAATCCAAGATTAGGGTTAGGGTTAGGGTTAGGGTTAGGGTTAGGGTGAATGAACACCGCAAGAACAATCCAAGATTAGGGTTAGGGTTAGGGTTAGGGTTAGGGTTAGGGTTAGGGTTAGGGTTAGGATGAATGAACACCACAAGAACAATCCAAGATTAGGGTTAGGGTTAGGGTTAGGGTTAGGGTTAGGGTTAGGGTTAGGGTTAGGGTTAGGGTGAATGAACACCGCAAGAACAATCCAAGAATAGGGTTAGGGTTAGGGTTAGGGTTAGGGTTAGGGTTAGGGTTAGGGTTAGGGTGAATGAACACCGCAAGAACAATCCAAGAATAGGGTTAGGGTTAGGGTTAGGGTTAGGGTTAGGGTTAGGGTTAGGGTTAGGGTTAGGGTTAGGGTTAGGATGAATGAACACCACAAGAACAATCCAAGATTAGGGTTAGGGTTAGGGTTAGGGTTAGGGTTAGGGTTAGGGTTAGGGTTGGGGTTAGGGTTGGGGTTAGGGTTAGGGTTAGGGTTAGGGTTAGCGTTCGAGTTAGGGTTAGGGTTAGGTTTAGGATGAATGAACACCGCAAAAACAATCCAAGATTAGGGTTAGGGTTAGGGTTAGGGTTAGGGTTAGGGTTAGGGTTAGGGTTAGGGTTAGGGTTAGGGTTAGGGTTAGGGTTAGGGTTAGGGTTAGGGTTAGGGTGAATGCACACTACAAGAACAATCCAAGATTAGGGTTAGGGTTAGGGTTAGGGTTAGGGTTAGGGTTAGGGTTAGGGTTAGGGTTAGGGTTAGGATGAATGAACACCACAAGAACAATCCAAGATTAGGGTTAGGGTAAGGGTTAAGGTTAGGGTTAGGGTTAGGGTTAGGGTTAGGGTTATGGTGAATGAACAACGCAAGAACAATCCAAGATTAGGGTTAGGGTTAGGGTTAGGGTTAGGGTTAGGGTTAGGGTTAGGGTTAGGGTTAGGGTTAGGGTTAGGGTTGGGTTAGGGTTAGGGTAAGGGTTAGGGTTAGGGTTAGGGTTAGGGTTAGGGTTAGGGTTAGGGTTAGGGTTAGGGTTAGGGTTAGGGTTAGGGTTGGGTTAGGGTTAGGGTAAGGGTTAGGGTTTGGTTTAGGGTGAATGAACACCGCAAGAACAATCCAAGCTTATGGGTAGGGTTAGGGTTAGGGTTAGGTTTAGCTTCAGGGTTAGGGATAGGGTTAGGGTTAGGGTTAGGGTTAGGGTTAGGGTGAATGAACGCTGCAAGAATAATCCAAGCTTAGGGTTAGGGTTAGGGTTAGGGTTAGGGTTAGGGTGAGGGTTAGGATGAATGAACACCACAAGAACAATCCAAGATTAGGGTTAGGGTTAGGGTTAGGGTTAGGGTTAGGGTTAGGGTTAGGGTTAGGGTTAGGGTTAGGGTTAGGGTTAGGGTTAGGGTTAGGGTTAGGGTTAGGGTGAATTAACAACGCAAGAACAATCCAAGATTAGGGTTAGGGTTAGGGGTAGGGTTAGGGTTAGGGTTAGGGTTAGGGTTAGGGTTAGGGTTAGGGTTAGGGTGAATGAACACCGCAAGAACAATCCAAGATTAGGGTTAGGGTTAGGGTTAGGGTTAGGGTTAGGGTTAGGGTTAGGGTGAATGAACGCCGCAAGAACAATCCAAGCTTAGGGTTAGGGTTAGGGTTAGGGTTAGGGTGAGGGTGAGGGTTAGGGTGAATGAACACCGCAAGAACAATCCAAGATTAGAGTTAGGGTTAGGGTTAGGGTTAGGGTTAGGGT
>NW_028113138.1:32500-37500 GCF_964234715.1 Podarcis melisellensis | reverse complement strand
TGAACACCGGAAGAACAATCCAAGAATAGGGTTAGGGTTAGGGTTAGGGTTAGGGTTAGGGTTTGGGTTAGGGTTAGGGTTAGGGTTAGAGTTAGGGTTAGGTTTAGGATGAATGAACACCGCAAGAAGAATCCAAGATTAGGGTTAGGGTTAGGGTTAGGGTTAGGGTTAGGGTTAGGGTTAGGGTTAGGGTGAATGAACACCGCAAGAACAATCCAAGATTAAGGTTAGGGTTAGGATTAGGATTAGGGTTAGGGTTAGGGTTAGGGTTAGGGTTAGGATGAATGAACACCGCAAGAACAATCCCAGATTACGGTTAGGGTTAGGGTTAGGGTTAGGGTTAGGGTGAATGAACACCGCAAGAACAATCCAAGAATAGGGTTAGGGTTAGGGTTAGGGTTAGGGTTAGGGTTAGGGTTAGGGTTAGGGTTAGGATTAGGGTTAGGGTTAGGGTTAGGGTTAGGGTTAGGGTTAGGGTTAGGGTTAGGGAAAGGGTTAGGGTTAGGGTTAGGGTGAATGAACACCGCAAGAACAATCCAAGAATAGGGTTAGGGTTAGGGTTAGGGTTAGGGTTAGGGTTAGGGTTAGGGTTAGGGTTAGGATGAATGAACACCACAAGAACAATCCAAGAATAGGGTTAGGGTTAGGGTTAGGGTTAGGGTTAGGGTTAGGATGAATGAACACCGCAAGAACAATCCAAGATAAGGGTTAGGGTTAGGGTTAGGGTTAGGGTTAGGGTTAGGGTTGGGGTTAGGGTTAGGGTTAGGGTTAGGGTTAGGGTTAGGGTTAGGGTTAGGGTTAGGGTTAGGGTTAGGTTTAGGATGAATGAACACCGCAAGAACAATCCAAGATTAGGGTTAGGGTTAGGGTTAGGGTTAGGGTTAGGGTTAGGGTTAGGGTTAGGGTTAGGGTTAGGGTTAGGGTTAGGCTTAGGCTTAGGCTTAGGGTTAGGGTTAGGGTTAGGGTTAGGGTTAGGATGAATGAACACTACAAGAACAATCCAAGATTAGGGTTAGGGTTAGGGTTAGGGTTAGGGTTAGGGTTAGGGTTAGGGTTAGGGTTAGGGTTAGGGTTAGGGTTAGGATGAATGAACACCGCAAGAACAATCCAAGATTAGGGTTAGGGTTAGGGTTAGGGTTAGGGTTAGGGTTAGGGTTAGGGTTAGGGTCAATGAACACCGCAAGAACAATCCAAGAATAGGGTTAGGGTTAGGGTTTGGGTTAGGGTTAGGGTTAGGGTTAGGGTGAATGAACACCGCAAGAACAATCCAAGAATAGGGTTAGGGTTAGGGTTAGGGTTAGGGTTAGGGTTAGGGTTAGGGTTAGGGTTAGGGTTAGGGTTAGGGTTAGGATGAATGAACACCGCAAGAACAATCCAAGATTAGGGTTAGGGTTAGGGTTAGGGTTAGGGTTAGGGTTAAGGTTAGGGTTAGGGTTAGGGTTAGGGTTAGGGTTAGGGTTAGGGTTAGGGTTAGGGTTAGGGTTAGGATGAATGAACACTACAAGAACAATCCAAGAATAGGGTTAGGGTTAGGGTTAGGGTTAGGGTTAGGGTTAGGGTTAGGGTTAGGGTTAGGGTTAGGAGGAATGAACACCGCAAGAACAATCCAAGATAAGGGTTAGGGTTAGGGTTAGGGTTAGGGTTAGGGTTAGGGTTAGGGTTAGGGTTAGGGTTAGGGTTAGGGTTAGGGTTGGGGTTAGGGTTAGGGTTAGGGTTAGGGTTAGGGTTAGGATGAATGAACACCTCAAGAACAATCCAAGATAAGGGTTAGGGTTAGGGTTAGGGTTAGGGTTAGGATGAATGAACACTACAAGAACAATCCAAGAATAGGGTTAGGGTTAGGGTTAGGGTTAGGGTTAGGGTTAGGGTTAGGGTTAGGGTTAGGATGAATGAACACCACAAGAACAATCCAAGATAAGGGTTAGGGTTAGGGTTAGGGTTAGGGTTAGGGTTAGGGTTAGGGTTAGGGTTAGGGTTAGGGTTAGGGTTAGGGTTAGGGTTAGGGTTGTGGTTAGGGTTAGGGTTAGGGTTAGGGTTAGGATGAATGAACACCGCAAGAACAATCCAAGATTAGGGTTAGGGTTAGGGTTAGGGTTAGGGTTAGGGTTAGGGTTAGGGTTTGGGTGAATGAACACCGCAAGAACAATCCAAGAATAGGGTTAGGGTTAGGGTTAGGGTTAGGGTTAGGGTGAATGAACACCGCAAGAACAATCCAAGAATAGGGTTAGGGTTAGGGTTAGGGTTAGGGTTAGGGTTAGGGTTAGGGTTAGGGTTAGGGTTAGGGTTAGGGTTAGGGTTAGGGTTAGGATGAATGAACACCGCAAGAACAATCCAAGATTAGGGTTAGGGTTAGGGTTAGGGTTAGGGTTAGGGTTAAGGTTAAGGTTAGGGTTAGGGTTAGGGTTAGGGTTAGGGTTAGGGTTAGGGTTAGGGTTAGGGTTAGGGTTAGGGTTAGGATGAATGAACACTACAAGAACAATCCAAGAATAGGGTTAGGGTTAGGGTTAGGGTTAGGGTTAGGGTAAGGGTTAGGGTTAGGGTTAGGGTTAGGATGAATGAACACCGCAAGAACAATCCAAGATTAGGGTTAGGGTTAGGGTTAGGGTTAGGGTTAGGGTTAGGGTTAGGGTTAGGGTTAGGGTTAGGGTTAGGGTTAGGGTTAGGGTTAGGGTTAGGGTTAGGGTTAGGGTTAGGATGAATGAACACTACAAGAACAATCCAAGGTTAGGGTTAGGGTTAGGGTTAGGGTTAGGGTTAGGGTGAATGAACACCGCAAGAACAATCCAAGAATAGGGTTAGGGTTAGGGTTAGGGTTAGGGTTAGGGTTAGGGTTAGGGTTAGGGTTAGGGTTAGGGTTAGGGTTAGGATGAATGAACACCGCAAGAACAATCCAAGATTAGGGTTAGGGTTAGGGTTAGGGTTAGGGTTAGGGTTAAGGTTAGGGTTAGGGTTAGGGTTAGGGTTAGGGTTAGGGTTAGGGTTAGGGTTAGGGTTAGGGTTAGGGTTAGGGTTAGGATGAATGAACACTACAAGAACAATCCAAGAATAGGGTTAGGGTTAGGGTTAGGGTTAGGGTTAGGGTTAGGGTTAGGGTTAGGAGGAATGAACACCGCAAGAACAATCCAAGATAAGGGTTAGGGTTAGGGTTAGGGTTAGGGTTAGGGTTAGGGTTAGGGTTAGGGTTAGGGTTGGGGTTAGGGTTAGGGTTAGGGTTAGGGTTAGGGTTAGGGTTAGGATGAATGAACACCTCAAGAACAATCCAAGATAAGGGTTAGGGTTAGGGTTAGGGTTAGGGTTAGGGTTAGGGTTAGGATGAATGAACACTACAAGAACAATCCAAGAATAGGGTTAGGGTTAGGGTTAGGGTTAGGGTTAGGGTTAGGGTTAGGGTTAGGATGAATGAACACCACAAGAACAATCCAAGATAAGGGTTAGGGTTAGGGTTAGGGTTAGGGTTAGGGTTAGGGTTAGGGTTAGTGTTAGGGTTAGGGTTAGGGTTAGGGTTGTGGTTAGGGTTAGGGTTAGGGTTAGGGTTAGGGTTAGGATGAATGAACACCGCAAGAACAATCCAAGATAAGGGTTAGGGTTAGGGTTAGGGTTAGGGTTAGGGTTAGGGTTAGGGTTAGGGTTAGGGTTAGGGTTAGGGTTAGGGTTAGGGTTAGGTTTAGGATGAATGAACACCGCAAGAACAATCCAAGATTAGGGTTATGGTTAGGGTTAGGGTTAGGGTTAGGGTTAGGGTTAGGGTTAGGGTTAGGGTTAGGCTTAGGCTTAGGGTTAGGGTTAGGATGAATGAACACTACAAGAACAATCCAAGATTAGGGTTAGGGTTAGGGTTAGGGTTAGGGTTAGGGTTAGGGTTAGGGTTAGGGTTAGGATGAATGAACACCGCAAGAACAATCCAAGATTAGGGTTAGGGTTAGGGTTAGGGTTAGGGTTAGGGTTAGGGTTTGGGTGAATGAACACCGCAAGAACAATCCAAGAATAGGGTTAGGGTTAGGGTTAGGGTTAGGGTTAGGGTTAGGGTGAATGAACACCGCAAGAACAATCCAAGAATAGGGTTAGGGTTAGGGTTAGGGTTAGGGTTAGGGTTAGGGTTAGGGTTAGGGTTAGGGTTAGGGTTAGGGTTAGGATGAATGAACACCGCAAGAACAATCCAAGATTAGGGTTAGGGTTAGGGTTAGGGTTAGGGTTAGGGTTAGGGTTAGGGTTAGGGTTAGGGTTAGGGTTAGGGTTAGGATGAATGAACACTACAAGAACAATCCAAGAATAGGGTTAGGGTTAGGGTTAGGGTTAGGGTTAGGGTTAGGGTTAGGGTTAGGGTTAGGATGAATGAACACCGCAAGAACAATCCAAGATTAGGGTTAGGGTTAGGGTTAGGGTTAGGGTTAGGGTTAGGGTTAGGGTTAGGGTTAGGGTTAGGGTTAGGGTTAGGGTTAGGATGAATGAACACTACAAGAACAATCCAAGGTTAGGGTTAGGGTTAGGGTTAGGGTTAGGGTTAGGGTTAGGGTTAGGGTGAATGAACACCGCAAGAACAATCCAAGATTAGGGTTAGGGTTAGGGTTAGGGTTAGGGTTAGGGTTAGGGTTAGGGTTAGGGTTAGGGTTAGGGTTAGGATGAATGAACACTACAAGAACAATCCAAGATTAGGGTTAGGGTTAGGGTTAGGGTTAGGATGAATGAACACCGCAAGAACAATCCAAGATTAGGGTTAGGGTTAGGGTTAGGGTTAGGGTTAGGGTTAGGGTTAGGGTTAGGGTTAGGGTTAGGGTTAGGGTTAGGGTTAGGGTTAGGGTGAATGAACACCGCAAGAACAATCCAAGAATAGGGTTAGGGTTAGGGTTAGGGTTAGGGTTAGGGTTAGGGTTAGGGTGAATGAACACCGCAAGAACAATCCAAGAATAGGGTTAGGGTTAGGGTTAGGGTTAGGGTTAGGGTTAGGGTTAGGGTTAGGGTTAGGGTTAGGGTTAGGATGAATGAACACCGCAAGAACAATC
>NW_028113138.1:27500-30000 GCF_964234715.1 Podarcis melisellensis | reverse complement strand
TTAGGGTTAGGGTTAGGGTTAGGGTTAGGGTTAGGGTTAGGGTTAGGGTTAGGGTTAGGGTTAGGGTTAGAGTGAATGAACACCGGAAGAACAATCCAAGAATCGGGTTAGGGTTAGGGTTAGGGTTAGGGTTAGGGTTAGGGTTAGGGTTAGGGTTAGGGTTAGGGTTAGAGTTAGGGTTAGGTTTAGGATGAATGAACACCGCAAGAACAATCCAAGATTAGGGTTAGGGTTAGGGTTAGGGTTAGGGTTAGGGTTAAGGTTAGGGTTAGGGTTAGGGTTAGGGTTAGGGTTAGGGTTAGGATTAGGGTTAGGGTTAGGGTTAGGGTGAATGAACACCGCAAGAACAATCCAAGATTAAGGTTAGGGTTAGGATTAGGATTAGGATTAGGGTTAGGGTTAGGGTTAGGGTTAGGGTTAGGATGAATGAACACCGCAAGAACAATCCGAGATTACGGTTAGGGTTAGGGTTAGGGTTAGGGTTAGGGTTAGGGTGAATGAACACCGCAAGAACAATCCAAGAATAGGGTTAGGGTTAGGGTTAGGGTTAGGGTTAGGGTTAGGGTTAGGGTTAGGGTTAGGATTAGGGTTAGGGTTAGGGTTAGGGTTAGGGTTAGGGTTAGGGTTAGGGTTAGGGTTAGGGTTAGGGTTAGGGAAAGGGTTAGGGTTAGGGTTAGGGTGAATGAACACCGCAAGAACAATCCAAGAATAGGGTTAGGGTTAGGGTTAGGGTTAGGGTTAGGGTTAGGGTTAGGGTTAGGGTTAGGGTTAGGGTTAGGGTTAGGATGAATGAACACCACAAGAACAATCCAAGAATAGGGTTAGGGTTAGGGTTAGGGTTAGGGTTAGGGTTAGGGTTAGGGTTAGGTTTAGGATGAATGAACACCGCAAGAACAATCCAAGATAAGGGTTAGGGTTAGGGTTAGGGTTAGGGTTAGGGTTAGGGTTAGGGTTAGGGTTAGGGTTAGGGTTAGGGTTAGGGTTAGGGTTAGGGTTAGGGTTAGGTTTAGGATGAATGAACACCGCAAGAACAATCCAAGATTAGGGTTAGGGTTAGGGTTAGGGTTAGGGTTAGGGTTAGGGTTAGGCTTAGGCTTAGGCTTAGGCTTAGGCTTAGGCTTAGGCTTAGGCTTAGGGTTAGGGTTAGGATGAATGAACACTACAAGAACAATCCAAGATTAGGGTTAGGGTTAGGGTTAGGGTTAGGGTTAGGGTTAGGGTTAGGGTTAGGATGAATGAACACCGCAAGAACAATCCAAGATTAGGGTTAGGGTTAGGGTTAGGGTTAGGGTTAGGGTTAGGGTTAGGGTTAGGGTGAATGAACACCGCAAGAACAATCCAAGAATAGGGTTAGGGTTAGGGTTAGGGTTAGGGTTAGGGTGAATGAACACCGCAAGAACAATCCAAGAATAGGGTTAGGGTTAGGGTTAGGGTTAGGGTTAGGGTTAGGGTTAGGGTTAGGGTTAGGGTTAGGGTTAGGGTTAGGGTTAGGGTTAGGATGAATGAACACCGCAAGAACAATCCAAGATTAGGGTTAGGGTTAGGGTTAGGGTTAGGGTTAGGGTTAAGGTTAGGGTTAGGGTTAGGGTTAGGGTTAGGGTTAGGGTTAGGGTTAGGGTTAGGGTTAGGATGAATGAACACTACAAGAACAATCCAAGAATAGGGTTAGGGTTAGGGTTAGGGTTAGGGTTAGGGTTAGGGTTAGGGTTAGGGTTAGGATGAATGAACACCGCAAGAACAATCCAAGATAAGGGTTAGGGTTAGGGTTAGGGTTAGGGTTAGGGTTAGGGTTAGGGTTAGGGTTAGGGTTAGGGTTAGGGTTAGGGTTAAGGTTAGGGTTAGGGTTAGGGTGAATGAACACCGCAAGAACAATCCAAGAATAGGGTTAGGGTTAGGGTTAGGGTTAGGGTTAGGGTTAGGGTTAGGGTTAGGGTTAGGATTAGGGTTAGGGTTAGGGTTAGGGTTAGGGTTAGGGTTAGGGTGAATGAACACCGCAAGAACAATCCAAGAATAGGGTTAGGGTTAGGGTTAGGGTTAGGGTTAGGGTTAGGGTTAGGGTTAGGATGAATGAACACCGCAAGAACAATCCAAAATAAGGGTTAGGGTTAGGGTTAGGGTTAGGGTTAGGGTTAGGATGAATGAACACCGCAAGAACAATCCAAGATAAGGGTTAGGGTTAGGGTTAGGGTTAGGGTTAGGGTTAGGGTTAGGGTTAGGGTTAGGGTTAGGGTTAGAGTTAGGGTTAGGGTTAGGGTTAGGGTTAGGGTTAGGGTTAGGGTTAGGGTAAGGGTTAGGGTGAATGAACACCGCAAGAACAATCCAAGATTAGGGTTAGGGTTAGGGTTAGGGTTAGGGTTAGGGTTAGGGTTAGGGTTAGGGTTAGGGTTAGGGTTAGGGTTAGGGTGAATGAACACCGCAAGAACAATCCAAGATTAAGGTTAGGGTTAGGATTAGGATTAGGGTTAGGGTTAGGGTTAGGATGAATGAAAACCGCAAGAAC
>NW_028113138.1:12500-25000 GCF_964234715.1 Podarcis melisellensis | reverse complement strand
AATCCAAGATAAGGGTTAGGGTTAGGGTTAGGGTTAGGGTTAGGGTTAGGGTTAGGGTTAGGGTTAGGGTTAGGGTTAGGGTTAGGGTTAGGGTTAAGGTTAGGGTTAGGGTTAGGGTGAATGAACACCGCAAGAACAATCCAAGAATAGGGTTAGGGGTAGGGTTAGGGTTAGGGTTAGGGTTAGGGTTAGGGTTAGGATTAGGGTTAGGGTTAGGGTTAGGGTTAGGGTTAGGGTGAATGAACACCGCAAGAACAATCCAAGAATAGGGTTAGGGTTAGGGTTAGGGTTAGGGTTAGGGTTAGGGTTAGGGTTAGGGTTAGGATGAATGAACACCGCAAGAACAATCCAAAATAAGGGTTAGGGTTAGGGTTAGGGTTAGGGTTAGGGTTAGGGTTAGGGTTAGGATGAATGAACACCGCAAGAACAATCCAAGATAAGGGTTAGGGTTAGGGTTAGGGTTAGGGTTAGGGTTAGGGTTAGGGTTAGGGTTAGGGTTAGGGTTAGGGTAAGGGTTAGGGTGAATGAACACCGCAAGAACAATCCAAGAATAGGGTTAGGGTTAGGGTTAGGGTTAGGGTTAGGGTTAGGGTTAGGGTTAGGGTTAGGGTTAGGGTTAGGGTTAGGGTTAGGGTTAGGATGAATGAACACCACAAGAACAATCCAAGAATAGGGTTAGGGTTAGGGTTAGGGTTAGGGTTAGGTTTAGGATGAATGAACACCGCAAGAACAATCCAAGATAAGGGTTAGGGTTAGGGTTAGGGTTAGGGTTAGGGTTAGGGTTAGGGTTAGGGTTAGGGTTAGGGTTGGGGTTAGGGTTAGGGTTAGGGTTAGGGTTAGGGTTAGGGTTAGGGTTAGGATGAATGAACACCGCAAGAACAATCCAAGATAAGGGTTAGGGTTAGGGTTAGGGTTAGGGTTAGGGTTAGGGTTAGGGTTAGGGTTAGGGTTAGGGTTAGGGTTAGAGTTAGGGTAAGGTTTAGGATGAATGAACACCGCAAGAACAATCCAAGATTAGGGTTAGGGTTAGGGTTAGGGTTAGGGTTAGGGTTAGGGTTAGGGTTAGGCTTAGGCTTAGGCTTAGGCTTAGGCTTAGGCTTAGGGTTAGGGTTAGGGTTAGGATGAATGAACACTACAAGAACAATCCAAGATTAGGGTTAGGGTTAGGGTTAGGGTTAGGGTTAGGGTTAGGGTTAGGGTTAGGGTTAGGATGAATGAACACCGCAAGAACAATCCAAGATTAGGGTTAGGGTTAGGGTTAGGGTTAGGGTTAGGGTTAGGGTTAGGGTTAGGGTTAGGGTTAGGGTTAGGGTGAATGAACACCGCAAGAACAATCCAAGAATAGGGTTAGGGTTAGGGTTAGGGTTAGGGTGAATGAACACCGCAAGAACAATCCAAGAATAGGGTTAGGGTTAGGGTTAGGGTTAGGGTTAGGGTTAGGGTTAGGGTTAGGGTTAGGGTTAGGGTTAGGGTTAGGATGAATGAACACCGCAAGAACAATCCAAGATTAGGGTTAGGGTTAGGGTTAGGGTTAGGGTTAGGGTTAAGGTTAGGGTTAGGGTTAGGGTTAGGGTTAGGGTTAGGGTTAGGGTTTGGGTTAGGGTTAGGGTTAGGGTTAGGGTTAGGGTTAGGATGAATGAACACTACAAGAACAATCCAAGAATAGGGTTAGGGTTAGGGTTAGGGTTAGGGTTAGGGTTAGGGTTAGGGTTAGGGTTAGGGTTAGGGTTAGGATGAATGAACACCGCAAGAACAATCCAAGATAAGGGTTAGGGTTAGGGTTAGGGTTAGGGTTAGGGTTAGGGTTAGGGTTAGGGTTAGGGTTAGGGTTAGGGTTAGGGTTAGGGTTAGGGTTAAGGTTAGGGTTAGGGTTAGGGTGAATGAACACCGCAAGAACAATCCAAGAATAGGGTTAGGGGTAGGGGTAGGGGTAGGGTTAGGGTTAGGGTTAGGGTTAGGGTTAGGGTTAGGGTTAGGGTTAGGATGAATGAACACCGCAAGAACAATCCAAAATAAGGGTTAGGGTTAGGGTTAGGGTTAGGGTTAGGGTTAGGGTTAGGGTTAGGATGAATGAACACCGCAAGAACAATCCAAGATAAGGGTTAGGGTTAGGGTTAGGGTTAGGGTTAGGGTTAGGGTTAGGGTTAGGGTTAGGGTTAGGGTTAGGGTAAGGGTTAGGGTGAATGAACACCGCAAGAACAATCCAAGAATAGGGTTAGGGTTAGGGTTAGGGTTAGGGTTAGGGTTAGGGTTAGGGTTAGGGTTAGGGTTAGGATTAGGGTTAGGGTTAGGGTTAGGGTTAGGGTTAGGGTTAGGGTTAGGGTTAGGGTTAGGGTTAGGGAAAGGGTTAGGGTTAGGGTTAGGGTGAATGAACACCGCAATAACAATCCAAGAATAGGGTTAGGGTTAGGGTTAGGGTTAGGGTTAGGGTTAGGGTTAGGGTTAGGGTTAGGGTTAGGGTTAGGGTTAGGATGAATGAACACCACAAGAACAATCCAAGAATAGGGTTAGGGTTAGGGTTAGGGTTAGGGTTAGGTTTAGGATGAATGAACACCGCAAGAACAATCCAAGATAAGGGTTAGGGTTAGGGTTAGGGTTAGGGTTAGGGTTAGGGTTAGGGTTAGGGTTAGGGTTAGGGTTAGGGTTAGGGTTAGGGTTAGGGTTAGGGTTAGGGTTAGGTTTAGGATGAATGAACACCGCAAGAACAATCCAAGATTAGGGTTAGGGTTAGGGTTAGGGTTAGGGTTAGGGTTAGGGTTAGGGTTAGGGTTAGGGTTAGGCTTAGGCTTAGGCTTAGGCTTAGGCTTAGGCTTAGGGTTAGGGTTAGGATGAATGAACACTACAAGAACAATCCAAGATTAGGGTTAGGGTTAGGGTTAGGGTTAGGGTTAGGGTTAGGGTTAGGGTTAGGGTTAGGGTTAGGATGAATGAACACCGCAAGAACAATCCAAGATTAGGGTTAGGGTTAGGGTTAGGGTTAGGGTTAGGGTTAGGGTTAGGGTTAGGGTTAGGGTTAGGGTTAGGGTGAATGAACACCGCAAGAACAATCCAAGAATAGGGTTAGGGTTAGGGTTAGGGTTAGGGTTAGGGTGAATGAACACCGCAAGAACAATCCAAGAATAGGGTTAGGGTTAGGGTTAGGGTTAGGGTTAGGGTTAGGGTTAGGGTTAGGGTTAGGGTTAGGGTTAGGGTTAGGGTTAGGGTTAGGATGAATGAACACCGCAAGAACAATCCAAGATTAGGGTTAGGGTTAGGGTTAGGGTTAGGGTTAGGGTTAAGGTTAGGGTTAGGGTTAGGGTTAGGGTTAGGGTTAGGGTTAGGGTTAGGATGAATGAACACTACAAGAACAATCCAAGAATAGGGTTAGGGTTAGGGTTAGGGTTAGGGTTAGGGTTAGGGTTAGGGTTAGGGTTAGGGTTAGGGTTAGGGTTAGGATGAATGAACACCGCAAGAACAATCCAAGATAAGGGTTAGGGTTAGGGTTAGGGTTAGGGTTAGGGTTAGGGTTAGGGTTAGGGTTAGGGTTAGGGTTAGGGTTAAGGTTAGGGTTAGGGTTAGGGTGAATGAACACCGCAAGAACAATCCAAGAATAGGGTTAGGGTTAGGGTTAGGGTTAGGGTTAGGGTTAGGGTTAGGGTTAGGATTAGGGTTAGGGTTAGGGTTAGGGTTAGGGTTAGGGTTAGGGTTAGGGTGAATGAACACCGCAAGAACAATCCAAGAATAGGGTTAGGGTTAGGGTTAGGGTTAGGGTTAGGGTTAGGGTTAGGGTTAGGGTTAGGGTTAGGATGAATGAACACCGCAAGAACAATCCAAAATAAGGGTTAGGGTTAGGGTTAGGGTTAGGGTTAGGGTTAGGGTTAGGATGAATGAACACCGCAAGAACAATCCAAGATAAGGGTTAGGGTTAGGGTTAGGGTTAGGGTTAGGGTTAGGGTTAGAGTTAGGGTTAGGGTTAGGGTTAGGGTTAGGGTTAGGGTTAGGGTAAGGGTTAGGGTGAATGAACACCGCAAGAACAATCCAAGATTAGGGTTAGGGTTAGGGTTAGGGTTAGGGTTAGGGTTAGGGTTAGGGTTAGGGTTAGGGTTAGGGTGAATGAACACCGCAAGAACAATCCAAGATTAAGGTTAGGGTTAGGATTAGGATTAGGGTTAGGGTTAGGGTTAGGGTTAGGGTTAGGATGAATGAACACCGCAAGAACAATCCGAGATTACGGTTAGGGTTAGGGTTAGGGTTAGGGTTAGGGTGAATGAACACCGCAAGAACAATCCAAGAATAGGGTTAGGGTTAGGGTTAGGGTTAGGGTTAGGGTTAGGGTTAGGGTTAGGGTTAGGGTTAGGGTTAGGGTTAGGATTAGGGTTAGGGTTAGGGTTAGGGTTAGGGTTAGGGAAAGGGTTAGGGTTAGGGTTAGGGTGAATGAACACCGCAAGAACAATCCAAGAATAGGGTTAGGGTTAGGGTTAGGGTTAGGGTTAGGGTTAGGATGAATGAACACCACAAGAACAATCCAAGAATAGGGTTAGGGTTAGGGTTAGGGTTAGGGTTAGGGTTAGGATGAATGAACACCGCAAGAACAATCCAAAATAAGGGTTAGGGTTAGGGTTAGGGTTAGGGTTAGGGTTAGGGTTAGGGTTAGGGTTAGGGTTAGGATGAATGAACACCGCAAGAACAATCCAAGATAAGGGTTAGGGTTAGGGTTAGGGTTAGGGTTAGGGTTAGGGTTAGGGTTAGAGTTAGGGTTAGGGTTAGGGTTAGGGTTAGGGTTAGGGTTAGGGTAAGGGTTAGGGTGAATGAACACCGCAAGAACAATCCAAGAATAGGGTTAGGGTTAGGGTTAGGGTTAGGGTTAGGGTTAGGGTTAGGGTTAGGGTTAGGGTTAGAGTGAATGAACACCGGAAGAACAATCCAAGAATAGGGTTAGGGTTAGGGTTAGGGTTAGGGTTAGGGTTAGGGTTAGGGTTAGGGTTAGGGTTAGGGTTAGGGTTAGAGTTAGGGTTAGGTTTAGGATGAATGAACACCGCAAGAACAATCCAAGATTAGGGTTAGGGTTAGGGTTAGGGTTAGGGTTAAGGTTAGGGTTAGGGTTAGGGTTAGGGTTAGGGTTAGGGTTAGGGTTAGGGTTAGGGTTAGGATTAGGGTTAGGGTTAGGGTTAGGGTGAATGAACACCGCAAGAACAATCCAAGATTAAGGTTAGGGTTAGGATTAGGATTAGGGTTAGGGTTAGGGTTAGGGTTAGGGTTAGGGTTAGGATGAATGAACACCGCAAGAACAATCCGAGATTACGGTTAGGGTTAGGGTTAGGGTTAGGGTTAGGGTTAGGGTTAGGGTGAATGAACACCGCAAGAACAATCCAAGAATAGGGTTAGGGTTAGGGTTAGGGTTAGGGTTAGGGTTAGGGTTAGGGTTAGGGTTAGGGTTAGGGTTAGGGAAAGGGTTAGGGTTAGGGTTAGGGTGAATGAACACCGCAAGAACAATCCAAGAATAGGGTTAGGGTTAGGGTTAGGGTTAGGGTTAGGGTTAGGGTTAGGGTTAGGGTTAGGATGAATGAACACCACAAGAACAATCCAAGAATAGGGTTAGTTTTAGGGTTAGGGTTAGGGTTAGGTTTAGGATGAATGAACACCGCAAGAACAATCCAAGATAAGGGTTAGGGTTAGGGTTAGGGTTAGGGTTAGGGTTAGGGTTGGGGTTAGGGTTAGGGTTAGGGTTAGGGTTAGGGTTAGGGTTAGGGTTAGGGTTAGGATGAATGAACACCGCAAGAACAATCCAAGATAAGGGTTAGGGTTAGGGTTAGGGTTAGGGTTAGGGTTAGGGTTAGGGTTAGGGTTAGGGTTAGGGTTAGGGTTAGGGTTAGGGTTAGGGTTAGGATGAATGAACACCGCAAGAACAATCCAAGATTAGGGTTAGGGTTAGGGTTAGGGTTAGGGTTAGGGTTAGGGTTAGGGTTAGGCTTAGGCTTAGGCTTAGGCTTAGGCTTAGGCTTAGGGTTAGGGTTAGGGTTAGGATGAATGAACACTACAAGAACAATCCAAGATTAGGGTTAGGGTTAGGGTTAGGGTTAGGGTTAGGGTTAGGGTTAGGGTTAGGGTTAGGGTTAGGATGAATGAACACCGCAAGAACAATCCAAGATTAGGGTTAGGGTTAGGGTTAGGGTTAGGGTTAGGGTTAGGGTTAGGGTTAGGGTTAGGGTGAATGAACACCGCAAGAACAATCCAAGAATAGGGTTAGGGTTAGGGTTAGGGTTAGGGTGAATGAACACCGCAAGAACAATCCAAGAATAGGGTTAGGGTTAGGGTTAGGGTTAGGGTTAGGGTTAGGGTTAGGGTTAGGGTTAGGGTTAGGATGAATGAACACCGCAAGAACAATCCAAGATTAGGGTTAGGGTTAGGGTTAGGGTTAGGGTTAGGGTTAAGGTTAGGGTTAGGGTTAGGGTTAGGGTTAGGGTTAGGGTTAGGGTTAGGGTTAGGGTTAGGGTTAGGGTTAGGGTTTGGGTTAGGGTTAGGGTTAGGGTTAGGGTTAGGGTTAGGATGAATGAACACTACAAGAACAATCCAAGAATAGGGTTAGGGTTAGGGTTAGGGTTAGGGTTAGGGTTAGGGTTAGGGTTAGGGTTAGGGTTAGGGTTAGGGTTAGGGTTAGGATGAATGAACACCGCAAGAACAATCCAAGATAAGGGTTAGGGTTAGGGTTAGGGTTAGGGTTAGGGTTAGGGTTAGGGTTAGGGTTAGGGTTAGGGTTAGGGTTAAGGTTAGGGTTAGGGTTAGGGTGAATGAACACCGCAAGAACAATCCAAGAATAGGGTTAGGGTTAGGGTTAGGGTTAGGGTAAGGGTTAGGGTTAGGGTTAGGGTTAGGGTTAGGGTTAGGGTTAGGGTTAGGATTAGGGTTAGGGTTAGGGTTAGGGTTAGGGTTAGGGTTAGGGTGAATGAACACCGCAAGAACAATCCAAGAATAGGGTTAGGGTTAGGGTTAGGGTTAGGGTTAGGGTTAGGGTTAGGGTTAGGGTTAGGGTTAGGGTTAGGATGAATGAACACCGCAAGAACAATCCAAAATAAGGGTTAGGGTTAGGGTTAGGGTTAGGGTTAGGGTTAGGGTTAGGGTTAGGGTTAGGGTTAGGGTTAGGATGAATGAACACCGCAATCACAATCCAAGATAAGGGTTAGGGTTAGGGTTAGGGTTAGGGTTAGGGTTAGGGTTAGGGTTAGGGTTAGCGTTAGGGTTAGGGTAAGGGTTAGGGTGAATGAACACCGCAAGAACAATCCAAGATTAGGGTTAGGGTTAGGGTTAGGGTTAGGGTTAGGGTTAGGGTTAGGGTTAGGGTTAGGGTTAGGGTTAGGGTTAGGGTGAATGAACACCGCAAGAACAATCCAAGATTAAGGTTAGGGTTAGGATTAGGATTAGGGATAGGGTTAGGGTTAGGGTTAGGGTTAGGGTTAGGGTTAGGATGAATGAACACCGCAAGAACAATCCGAGATTACGGTTAGGGTTAGGGTTAGGGTTAGGGTTAGGGTTAGGGTTAGGGTGAATGAACACCGCAAGAACAATCCAAGAATAGGGTTAGGGTTAGGGTTAGGGTTAGGGTTAGGCTTAGGGTTAGGGTTAGGGTTAGGGTTAGGGTTAGGGTTAGGATTAGGGTTAGGGTTAGGGTTAGGGTTAGGGTTAGGGTTAGGGTTAGGGAAAGGGTTAGGGTTAGGGTTAGGGTGAATGAACACCGCAAGAACAATCCAAGAATAGGGTTAGGGTTAGGGTTAGGGTTAGGGTTAGGGTTAGGGTTAGGGTTAGGGTTAGGGTTAGGGTTAGGGTTAGGGTTAGGATGAATGAACACCACAAGAACAATCCAAGAATAGGGTTAGGGTTAGGGTTAGGGTTAGGGTTAGGGTTAGGGTTAGGGTTAGGATGAATGAACACCGCAAGAACAATCCAAGATAAGGGTTAGGGTTAGGGTTAGGGTTAGGGTTAGGGTTAGGGTTAGGGTTAGGGTTAGGGTTGGGGTTAGGGTTAGGGTTAGGGTTAGGGTTAGGGTTAGGGTTAGGATGAATGAACACCGCAAGAACAATCCAAGATAAGGGTTAGGGTTAGGGTTAGGGTTAGGGTTAGGGTTAGGGTTAGGGTTAGGGTTAGGGTTAGGGTTAGGGTTAGGGTTAGGGTTAGGGTTAGGTTTAGGATGAATGAACACCGCAAGAACAATCCAAGATTAGGGTTAGGGTTAGGGTTAGGGTTAGGGTTAGGGTTAGGGTTAGGGTTAGGGTTAGGGTTAGGGTTAGGGTTAGGGTTAGGGTTAGGGTTAGGGTTAGGCTTAGGCTTAGGCTTAGGCTTAGGGTTAGGGTTAGGGTTAGGGTTAGGATGAATGAACACTACAAGAACAATCCAAGATTAGGGTTAGGGTTAGGGTTAGGGTTAGGGTTAGGGTTAGGGTTAGGGTTAGGGTTAGGGTTAGGATGAATGAACACCGCAAGAACAATCCAAGATTAGGGTTAGGGTTAGGGTTAGGGTTAGGGTTAGGGTTAGGGTTAGGGTTAGGGTTAGGGTTAGGGTTAGGGTTAGGGTGAATGAACACCGCAAGAACAATCCAAGAATAGGGTTAGGGTTAGGGTTAGGGTTAGGGTTAGGGTGAATGAACACCGCAAGAACAATCCAAGAATAGGGTTAGGGTTAGGGTTAGGGTTAGGGTTAGGATGAATGAACACCGCAAGAACAATCCAAGATTAGGGTTAGGGTTAGGGTTAGGGTTAGGGTTAGGGTTAGGGTTAGGGTTAGGGTTAGGGTTAGGGTTAGGGTTAGGGTTAGGGTTAGGGTTAGGGTTAGGGTTAGGATGAATAAACACTACAAGAACAATCCAAGAATAGGGTTAGGGTTAGGGTTAGGGTTAGGGTTAGGGTTAGGGTTAGGGTTAGGGTGAATGAACACCGCAAGAACAATCCAAGAATAGGGTTAGGGTTAGGGTTAGGGTTAGGGTTAGGGTTAGGGTTAGGGTTAGGATTAGGGTTAGGGTTAGGGTTAGGGTTAGGGTTAGGGTTAGGGTTAGGGTGAATGAACACCGCAAGAACAATCCAAGAATAGGGTTAGGGTTAGGGTTAGGGTTAGGGTTAGGGTTAGGGTTAGGGTTAGGGTTAGGGTTAGGGTTAGGGTTAGGATGAATGAACACCGCAAGAACAATCCAAAATAAGGGTTAGGGTTAGGGTTAGGGTTAGGGTTAGGGTTAGGGTTAGGGTTAGGGTTAGGGTTAGGGTTAGGATGAATGAACACCGCAAGAACAATCCAAGATAAGGGTTAGGGTTAGGGTTAGGGTTAGGGTTAGGGTTAGGGTTAGGGTTAGGGTTAGGGTTAGGGTTAGGCTTAGGCTTAGGCTTAGGCTTAGGCTTAGGCTTAGGCTTAGGCTTAGGGTTAGGATGAATGAACACTACAAGAACAATCCAAGATTAGGGTTAGGGTTAGGGTTAGGGTTAGGGTTAGGGTTAGGGTTAGGGTTAGGGTTAGGGTTAGGGTTAGGGTTAGGGTTAGGGTTAGGGTTAGGATGAATGAACACCGCAAGAACAATCCAAGATTAGGGTTAGGGTTAGGGTTAGGGTTAGGGTTAGGGTTAGGGTTAGGGTTAGGGTTAGGGTTAGGGTGAATGAACACCGCAAGAACAATCCAAGAATAGGGTTAGGGTTAGGGTTAGGGTTAGGGTTAGGGTGAATGAACACCGCAAGAACAATCCAAGAATAGGGTTAGGGTTAGGGTTAGGGTTAGGGTTAGGATGAATGAACACCGCAAGAACAATCCAAGATTAGGGTTAGGGTTAGGGTTAGGGTTAGGGTTAGGGTTAAGGTTAGGGTTAGGGTTAGGGTTAGGGTTAGGGTTAGGGTTAGGGTTAGGGTTAGGGTTGGGGTTAGGGTTAGGGTTAGGGTTAGGGTTAGGGTTAGGGTTAGGGTTAGGGTTAGGATGAATGAACACCGCAAGAACAATCCAAGATTAGGGTTAGGGTTAGGGTTAGGGTTAGGGTTAGGGTTAGGGTTAGGGTTAGGGTTAGGGTTAGGGTTAGGGTTAGGGTTAGGGTGAATGAACACCGCAAGAACAATCCAAGAATAGGGTTAGGGTTAGGGTTAGGGTTAGGGTTAGGGTTAGGGTGAATGAACACCGCAAGAACAATCCAAGAATAGGGTTAGGGTTAGGGTTAGGGTTAGGGTTAGGGTTAGGGTTAGGGTTAGGGTTAGGGTTAGGATGAATGAACACCGCAAGAACAATCCAAGATTAGGGTTAGGGTTAGGGTTAGGGTTAGGGTTAGGGTTAAGGTTAGGGTTAGGGTTAGGGTTAGGGTTAGGGTTAGGGTTAGGGTTAGGATGAATAAACACTACAAGAACAATCCAAGAATAGGGTTAGGGTTAGGGTTAGGGTTAGGGTTAGGATGAATGAACACCGCAAGAACAATCCAAGATAAGGGTTAGGGTTAGGGTTAGGGTTAGGGTTAGGGTTAGGGTTAGGGTTAGGGTTAGGGTTAAGGTTAGGGTTAGGGTTAGGGTGAATGAACACCGCAAGAACAATCCAAGAATAGGGTTAGGGTTAGGGTTAGGGTTAGGGTTAGGGTTAGGGTTAGGGTTAGGGTTAGGGTTAGGATTAGGGTTAGGGTTAGGGTTAGGGTTAGGGTTAGGGTTAGGGTGAATGAACACCGCAAGAACAATCCAAGAATAGGGTTAGGGTTAGGGTTAGGGTTAGGGTTAGGGTTAGGGTTAGGGTTAGGGTTAGGGTTAGGGTTAGGATGAATGAACACCGCAAGAACAATCCAAAATAAGGGTTAGGGTTAGGGTTAGGGTTAGGGTTAGGGTTAGGGTTAGGGTTAGGATGAATGAACACCGCAAGAACAATCCAAGATAAGGGTTAGGGTTAGGGTTAGGGTTAGGGTTAGGGTTAGGGTTAGGGTTAGGGTTAGGGTTAGGGTTAGGGTTAGAGTTAGGGTTAGGGTTAGGGTTAGGGTTAGGGTAAGGGTTAGGGTGAATGAACACCGCAAGAATAATCCAAGATTAGGGTTAGGGTTAGGGTTAGGGTTAGGGTTAGGGTTAGGGTTAGGGTTAGGGTGAATGAACACCGCAAGAACAATCCAAGATTAAGGTTAGGGTTAGGATTAGGATTAGGGTTAGGGTTAGGGTTAGGGTTAGGGTTAGGGTTAGGATGAATGAACACCGCAAGAACAATCCGAGATTACGGTTAGGGTTAGGGTTAGGGTTAGGGTTAGGGTGAATGAACACCGCAAGAACAATCCAAGAATAGGGTTAGGGTTAGGGTTAGGGTTAGGGTTAGGGTTAGGGTTAGGGTTAGGATTAGGGTTAGGGTTAGGGTTAGGGTTAGGGTTAGGGAAAGGGTTAGGGTTAGGGTTAGGGTGAATGAACACCGCAAGAACAATCCAAGAATAGGGTTAGGGTTAGGGTTAGGGTTAGGGTTAGGGTTAGGGTTAGGGTTAGGGTTAGGATGAATGAACACCACAAGAACAATCCAAGAATAGGGTTAGGGTTAGGGTTAGGGTTAGGGTTAGGGTTAGGGTTAGGATGAATGAACACCGCAAGAACAATCCAAGATAAGGGTTAGGGTTAGGGTTAGGGTTAGGGTTAGGGTTAGGGTTAGGGTTAGGGTTAGGGTTAGGGTTGGGGTTAGGGTTAGGGTTAGGGTTAGGGTTAGGATGAATGAACACCGCAAGAACAATCCAAGATAAGGGTTAGGGTTAGGGTTAGGGTTAGGGTTAGGGTTAGGGTTAGGGTTAGGGTTAGGGTTAGGGTTAGGGTTAGGGTTAGGATGAATGAACACCGCAAGAACAATCCAAGATTAGGGTTAGGGTTAGGGTTAGGGTTAGGGTTAGGGTTAGGGTTAGGGTTAGGGTTAGGGTTAGGCTTAGGCTTAGGCTTAGGCTTAGGCTTAGGCTTAGGCTTAGGCTTAGGCTTAGGCTTAGGGTTAGGATGAATGAACACTACAAGAACAATCCAAGATTAGGGTTAGGGTTAGGGTTAGGGTTAGGGTTAGGGTTAGGGTTAGGGTTAGGGTTAGGGTTAGGGTTAGGATGAATGAACACCGCAAGAACAATCCAAGATTAGGGTTAGGGTTAGGGTTAGGGTTAGGGTTAGGGTTAGGGTTAGGGTTAGGGTTAGGGTTAGGGTTAGGGTTAGGGTGAATGAACACCGCAAGAACAATCCAAGAATAGGGTTAGGGTTAGGGTTAGGGTTAGGGTTAGGGTGAATGAACACCGCAAGAACAATCCAAGAATAGGGTTAGGGTTAGGGTTAGGGTTAGGGTTAGGATGAATGAACACCGCAAGAACAATCCAAGATTAGGGTTAGGGTTAGGGTTAGGGTTAGGGTTAGGGTTAGGGTTAAGGTTAGGGTTAGGGTTAGGGTTAGGGTTAGGGTTAGGGTTAGGGTTAGGGTTAGGGTTAGGATGAATGAACACTACAAGAACAATCCAAGAATAGGGTTAGGGTTAGGGTTAGGGTTAGGGTTAGGGTTAGGGTTAGGATGAATGAACACCGCAAGAACAAT
>NW_028113139.1:647500-650000 GCF_964234715.1 Podarcis melisellensis | reverse complement strand
CATAGGCAGAGGCTGTTTTGATTTGCCTTTGGATTGAAGCAGCTGTACACAGAAGCAGCTTGATTTAAAGCAGCATAGATGACGCAAGAGGCAAATGCCAAAGTCATGATGGCTAGCTGCAGAAGGCTGGATGAAGCAAGTGGGGAATTTCATACCACTGATCAGCCAAATGCTCAACTCACAGTAGCCTGTGATACTGCCATGATTCAGAATGAAGCAGATCGGCGGGGTGCTGGCTGCATGGGAAATGGGGAGACTTCACAGACGTCATCCCATAGTGCAGTGGAACCACCAGATGGCGCCAAAGCTTTGAAGGCAGTGAAATGCTACTCGTGTGGACGTCTAGGCCATATGAAGAGGGAATGCAAATATCCCAGGGCCAAGACAGAGCAGCGCAGCGGAAGCTCATCGCGTGGAAAAGGCCAGAGCAAAGGCAAAGGTCCGGTGTCCAGGACAACGCAGCACAAGGCAATGGTCTCAAGCTACGCTCCAAAGGTTACAAAGGTTGCAGAGGTTGCAGAGGTCCAGAAGACGTCTAGATCTTTCTTCGTTGTTGATTCAGCGGCAACGCATCACATGTGCAACGATAAGCGACTGTTCGTGTCTTTTACACCGCAGGAAGGTGCAATTCACCAGGCGGATGACCACACAATCCCCAGTAAAGGCTACGGAACTGTTGTTCTTCACAGTTTGGACTTATCGATACAGGATGTTCTTTATGTGCCGGACGCGAAACATAATCTGCTCAGCGTTGGACAGCTGATTGAGAAGAAAATTGACGTTTCCTTTAAGAACAATAGATGCATCATCACCAAGAAAAATGATTATCAATTGTATGCTGACTTTGTTGGTTGTTTGTTTCTTTTGTATTATGATGATGTTGTGCAGGATGACACTTGTTGCATTGCAGGTTCTAACAAAAGTTTGCATGCAGAATGTATTCACGATTTTCATCGAAAACTTGGTCATTTGCATTTTGAGGCAGTATCTAAAATGCCTGCCTTGGTTGAAGGTATGACTATTAAACCCTGCAGGTACCACATGAAGTGCAAGGCATGCGCAGCAAACAAGGTGAAAATGGCTGCGAAAGGTAAGGTGTCTAGTAGGCAAGCTACAGAACCATACCAAATTATTCATGCTGATTTGGTCGGACCACTAGCGCCCTCTTTGGGTGGAAATAGGTACTTCATGGTTCTTATTGATGCATTTTCCAGGTATATTTTTGTGTACAATCTCAAGCAGAAATCAGAGGCTTTTCCTAGGTTCAAGGAATTCTGTGCTTGGTTGGGAAATGTGCATGGTAAGAAGATAAAGATTCTTTTCACTGACCGGGGGGGAGAATTCACTTCTCAGCAGTTTGAAGCTTTTCTGGCTGAGAAAGGAATTCAACACGATTTGTCTAGTCCTCGCTCGCCATGGCAGAATGGACTTGCGGAACGAGCAAATCAAACATTGCTTCAAGGGTTAAAAACCTTGCTGCATGATGCAAATCTTCCAGAGAGTTATTGGGCCGAAGCTCTCTCATGTTTCACTTACAGTTATAATCGCAGGTTATCTTCAGCGATTGGTTGTACCCCCTATGAGAAGATGTTTGGCAAGAAGCCATACATCAAACACATGAAAATTTTTGGTTCTGACATGTGGGTTCACTCACCACAAAACTCCAAGTTAGACAAGCGTGGATTGCATGGTATCTTTCTAGGTTATCAGAAAGGGTCTTACAGAATAATGATGACTGACTCTAAGGAGATTAAGCTCACAAGAAGTGTTGAGTACAATGCCAAGTGGGGGGAGAATGTGGGAATTTTCCAATGTTATCCTGATGACAGTGATGAGACTGAGGATAGTCAAAAGCAACCGCAACAACCCACACCCACTGATGAAGGTTCTGATTCTGAGTCTGAAACTGAATCAGATGATTCAGAGGATTTCAAGAGTGCGAAAGCCTCTATGCGACCCTCTGAAAGCTCTGATCAAGAATTGGAGGAACCATTGTTCACAATAGGTCGTTTTTCTCCTAAGAAGGAAGAGGAGAGTGTTGAAGACTTAAGGCTAATTCGTAGGTCACAGAGAGCCACAAAAGGCAGACCTCCAAAGAGATTTGCGGATGAGTTTGCTAAGATAGCAGTAACAGCTGTTAAAAACTCCAAGAAGGTTTTTGAACCTTCAAGTTTCCAAGAAATCCAGGATTTGGATTCAAAGGAAGCTGAGCCATGGTTAAATGCCATGAAGGCTGAGCTTGATTCCTTGGAAAGGAACAAAACATGGGACCTAGTTCCAATAGTTCCAGGAATGAAATTGCTTGGAAGCAAATGGGTCTTCAAAGCGAAGACTGATCAAAATGGCAAGATAGTCAGACACAAAGCCAGGTTGGTAGCCAGAGGTTTTGCTCAGGTACCAGGTGAAGACTATCACGAGACCTACTCACCCACAGTGAGGTATGAGAGCATTAGGCTTATGCTCAAGCTAGCTGCAGAGGAAAATCTACACATTAGTCACC
>NW_028113139.1:632500-635000 GCF_964234715.1 Podarcis melisellensis | reverse complement strand
TGACATGTGGGTTCACTCACCACAAAACTCCAAGTTAGACAAGCGTGGATTGCATGGTATCTTTCTAGGTTATCAGAAAGGGTCTTACAGAATAATGATGACTGACTCTAAGGAGATTAAGCTCACAAGAAGTGTTGAGTACAATGCCAAGTGGGGGGAGAATGTGGGAATTTTCCAATGTTATCCTGATGACAGTGATGAGACTGAGGATAGTCAAAAGCAACCGCAACAACCCACACCCACTGATGAAGGTTCTGATTCTGAGTCTGAAACTGAATCAGATGATTCAGAGGATTTCAAGAGTGCGAAAGCCTCTATGCGACCCTCTGAAAGCTCTGATCAAGAATTGGAGGAACCATTGTTCACAATAGGTCGTTTTTCTCCTAAGAAGGAAGAGGAGAGTGTTGAAGACTTAAGGCTAATTCGTAGGTCACAGAGAGCCACAAAAGGCAGACCTCCAAAGAGATTTGCGGATGAGTTTGCTAAGATAGCAGTAACAGCTGTTAAAAACTCCAAGAAGGTTTTTGAACCTTCAAGTTTCCAAGAAATCCAGGATTTGGATTCAAAGGAAGCTGAGCCATGGTTAAATGCCATGAAGGCTGAGCTTGATTCCTTGGAAAGGAACAAAACATGGGACCTAGTTCCAATAGTTCCAGGAATGAAATTGCTTGGAAGCAAATGGGTCTTCAAAGCGAAGACTGATCAAAATGGCAAGATAGTCAGACACAAAGCCAGGTTGGTAGCCAGAGGTTTTGCTCAGGTACCAGGTGAAGACTATCACGAGACCTACTCACCCACAGTGAGGTATGAGAGCATTAGGCTTATGCTCAAGCTAGCTGCAGAGGAAAATCTACACATTAGTCACCATGATGTGAATACAGCTTTTCTGTACGGATCTCTAGGTGAATCACTTTATATGCTTCCACCTGATGGCGTACAGGTAAAACAGGGATTTGTTTGTGCTCTAAAAAAGTCAATTTATGGTCTCAAACAAAGTGCACGGTGTTGGCACACAAAACTCACTGAAGTATTGTTTTCTCTAGGTTTTAAGCAAGGGAAATCTGATCCATGTGTATTTGTTAAAGAGGAGGGGCAAAAGAAACTGTATTGTTTGTTTTATGTTGATGATCTTTTATTCTTTTGGAAAGATGTCACAATGTACAATAACGCCCTAGCTCAACTGAAAGAGCACTTTGACATGAAAGATCTTGGTGAGGTAAACAACTACCTATCTCTGGAAATAGAGAGAGATCAAGATGGTAACATTCTAGTACACCAGTCACGGAAAATTGCTGATGTGTTAAGCAAACTAAACCTGATGGATGCTAACCCTGTGGACACACCGATGATAACAGGTTATCAGGTAGATGACACTGAAGAAGCATTTTCTGACACTACACTGTACAGAAGTGTGCTAGGCAAGCTAAACTTCATTGCCAGATGTTCAAGACCAGACATTGCTGTTAGCTGTAATTTGCTAAGCAGACAAGTCAACAATCCCACTGTTAAGGATTGGAAAGCTCTGAAACGCATAGCGCGGTATTTGAAAGGCACTATGCATTACAGACTGAGATTTAACAATCAGAAGTCTGGTAGTCTTGAGATATTTGCAGATGCAAGTTTTGGAAGTGACACTACAGACAGGAAAAGTACGTCTGGAGTTTGCTATAAGTACAATCAGGGTCTATTTGATTGGTCATGCAAGAAGCAAACAACAGTTAGTTTAAGTACTTGTGAAGCTGAAATGAATGCACTGTCTTATTCACTTAAAGATTGTGAATGGTTGTTACAATTGTGCAAAGATATGAAAATTCCTGTCAAATGTCCAATCCAGGTTTACCAGGACAACAAAGCATGTTTGACTTTGCTGAATTCTGAAGGTTGTAAGCAAAGCACGAAGCACTTGCAATTGAAGTTGCAACATGCTAGGGAACGTATTCAGAAGGGACTCGTAACGGTGTCCTATATGCCAGGTAATGAAATTCCTGCTGATGTATTGTCCAAGATTGTATCAAGGGATCAACACTGTACCTATGTGCAGAAGTTGGGTTTGTACTGATATTGTACGAACACGCTGCCCAGAGATGTTCACAGAAAGGGGGAGGATGTTGGTTTCTGCTTCCTTCTCTGTGCAGCGAAGTGCTTGTCACGAGACAGGTTGTATACATTCCACAGACAATGCACTGTTGGGTTCCCACGGGAATAGGAGACTGGATATGACGTACACTGGTTTCCTGTTTTTCACTGTTTCTTTGCAGTTTCAGTTTGTGATTCTCTCCGTGCTTTAGAGGAGAGATGACGCTTTCTCTGCTCCGGCAGAGGGAAAATGTTTTTCTGTAACTTACCAGCTTTGAACTGTAAATAAAGTAGTATAGAGCATGTTGGCTCATACTTCTCATCATTCCGCTGTGCACTGGACACTGCTTATCTCCAACACCCCTAACCCTAACCCTAACCCTAACCCTAACCCTAACCCTAACCCTAACCCTAACCCTAACCC
>NW_028113139.1:607500-610000 GCF_964234715.1 Podarcis melisellensis | reverse complement strand
CAGTAGAGAAAGCACTTGGGGACTTTCGCTTTAGAACTTGCCTTTGGAATGCAGTTTGAAGCAGCTGCAGATAAGCAAAGCAAATAGACAGAAGAGCGGCACAGGCTCATAGGCAGAGGCTGTTTTGATTTGCCTTTGGATTGAAGCAGCTGTACACAGAAGCAGCTTGATTTAAAGCAGCATAGATGACGCAAGAGGCAAATGCCAAAGTCATGATGGCTAGCTGCAGAAGGCTGGATGAAGCAAGTGGGGAATTTCATACCACTGATCAGCCAAATGCTCAACTCACAGTAGCCTGTGATACTGCCATGATTCAGAATGAAGCAGATCGGCGGGGTGCTGGCTGCATGGGAAATGGGGAGACTTCACAGACGTCATCCCATAGTGCAGTGGAACCACCAGATGGCGCCAAAGCTTTGAAGGCAGTGAAATGCTACTCGTGTGGACGTCTAGGCCATATGAAGAGGGAATGCAAATATCCCAGGGCCAAGACAGAGCAGCGCAGCGGAAGCTCATCGCGTGGAAAAGGCCAGAGCAAAGGCAAAGGTCCGGTGTCCAGGACAACGCAGCACAAGGCAATGGTCTCAAGCTACGCTCCAAAGGTTACAAAGGTTGCAGAGGTTGCAGAGGTCCAGAAGACGTCTAGATCTTTCTTCGTTGTTGATTCAGCGGCAACGCATCACATGTGCAACGATAAGCGACTGTTCGTGTCTTTTACACCGCAGGAAGGTGCAATTCACCAGGCGGATGACCACACAATCCCCAGTAAAGGCTACGGAACTGTTGTTCTTCACAGTTTGGACTTATCGATACAGGATGTTCTTTATGTGCCGGACGCGAAACATAATCTGCTCAGCGTTGGACAGCTGATTGAGAAGAAAATTGACGTTTCCTTTAAGAACAATAGATGCATCATCACCAAGAAAAATGATTATCAATTGTATGCTGACTTTGTTGGTTGTTTGTTTCTTTTGTATTATGATGATGTTGTGCAGGATGACACTTGTTGCATTGCAGGTTCTAACAAAAGTTTGCATGCAGAATGTATTCACGATTTTCATCGAAAACTTGGTCATTTGCATTTTGAGGCAGTATCTAAAATGCCTGCCTTGGTTGAAGGTATGACTATTAAACCCTGCAGGTACCACATGAAGTGCAAGGCATGCGCAGCAAACAAGGTGAAAATGGCTGCGAAAGGTAAGGTGTCTAGTAGGCAAGCTACAGAACCATACCAAATTATTCATGCTGATTTGGTCGGACCACTAGCGCCCTCTTTGGGTGGAAATAGGTACTTCATGGTTCTTATTGATGCATTTTCCAGGTATATTTTTGTGTACAATCTCAAGCAGAAATCAGAGGCTTTTCCTAGGTTCAAGGAATTCTGTGCTTGGTTGGGAAATGTGCATGGTAAGAAGATTAAGATTCTTTTCACTGACCGGGGGGGAGAATTCACTTCTCAGCAGTTTGAAGCTTTTCTGGCTGAGAAAGGAATTCAACACGATTTGTCTAGTCCTCGCTCGCCATGGCAGAATGGACTTGCGGAACGAGCAAATCAAACATTGCTTCAAGGGTTAAAAACCTTGCTGCATGATGCAAATCTTCCAGAGAGTTATTGGGCCGAAGCTCTCTCATGTTTCACTTACAGTTATAATCGCAGGTTATCTTCAGCGATTGGTTGTACCCCCTATGAGAAGATGTTTGGCAAGAAGCCATACATCAAACACATGAAAATTTTTGGTTCTGACATGTGGGTTCACTCACCACAAAACTCCAAGTTAGACAAGCGTGGATTGCATGGTATCTTTCTAGGTTATCAGAAAGGGTCTTACAGAATAATGATGACTGACTCTAAGGAGATTAAGCTCACAAGAAGTGTTGAGTACAATGCCAAGTGGGGGGAGAATGTGGGAATTTTCCAATGTTATCCTGATGACAGTGATGAGACTGAGGATAGTCAAAAGCAACCGCAACAACCCACACCCACTGATGAAGGTTCTGATTCTGAGTCTGAAACTGAATCAGATGATTCAGAGGATTTCAAGAGTGCGAAAGCCTCTATGCGACCCTCTGAAAGCTCTGATCAAGAATTGGAGGAACCATTGTTCACAATAGGTCGTTTTTCTCCTAAGAAGGAAGAGGAGAGTGTTGAAGACTTAAGGCTAATTCGTAGGTCACAGAGAGCCACAAAAGGCAGACCTCCAAAGAGATTTGCGGATGAGTTTGCTAAGATAGCAGTAACAGCTGTTAAAAACTCCAAGAAGGTTTTTGAACCTTCAAGTTTCCAAGAAATCCAGGATTTGGATTCAAAGGAAGCTGAGCCATGGTTAAATGCCATGAAGGCTGAGCTTGATTCCTTGGAAAGGAACAAAACATGGGACCTAGTTCCAATAGTTCCAGGAATGAAATTGCTTGGAAGCAAATGGGTCTTCAAAGCGAAGACTGATCAAAATGGCAAGATAGTCAGACACAAAGCCAGGTTGGTAGCCAGAGGTTTTGCTCA
>NW_028113139.1:592500-595000 GCF_964234715.1 Podarcis melisellensis | reverse complement strand
CATCGAAAACTTGGTCATTTGCATTTTGAGGCAGTATCTAAAATGCCTGCCTTGGTTGAAGGTATGACTATTAAACCCTGCAGGTACCACATGAAGTGCAAGGCATGCGCAGCAAACAAGGTGAAAATGGCTGCGAAAGGTAAGGTGTCTAGTAGGCAAGCTACAGAACCATACCAAATTATTCATGCTGATTTGGTCGGACCACTAGCGCCCTCTTTGGGTGGAAATAGGTACTTCATGGTTCTTATTGATGCATTTTCCAGGTATATTTTTGTGTACAATCTCAAGCAGAAATCAGAGGCTTTTCCTAGGTTCAAGGAATTCTGTGCTTGGTTGGGAAATGTGCATGGTAAGAAGATAAAGATTCTTTTCACTGACCGGGGGGGAGAATTCACTTCTCAGCAGTTTGAAGCTTTTCTGGCTGAGAAAGGAATTCAACACGATTTGTCTAGTCCTCGCTCGCCATGGCAGAATGGACTTGCGGAACGAGCAAATCAAACATTGCTTCAAGGGTTAAAAACCTTGCTGCATGATGCAAATCTTCCAGAGAGTTATTGGGCCGAAGCTCTCTCATGTTTCACTTACAGTTATAATCGCAGGTTATCTTCAGCGATTGGTTGTACCCCCTATGAGAAGATGTTTGGCAAGAAGCCATACATCAAACACATGAAAATTTTTGGTTCTGACATGTGGGTTCACTCACCACAAAACTCCAAGTTAGACAAGCGTGGATTGCATGGTATCTTTCTAGGTTATCAGAAAGGGTCTTACAGAATAATGATGACTGACTCTAAGGAGATTAAGCTCACAAGAAGTGTTGAGTACAATGCCAAGTGGGGGGAGAATGTGGGAATTTTCCAATGTTATCCTGATGACAGTGATGAGACTGAGGATAGTCAAAAGCAACCGCAACAACCCACACCCACTGATGAAGGTTCTGATTCTGAGTCTGAAACTGAATCAGATGATTCAGAGGATTTCAAGAGTGCGAAAGCCTCTATGCGACCCTCTGAAAGCTCTGATCAAGAATTGGAGGAACCATTGTTCACAATAGGTCGTTTTTCTCCTAAGAAGGAAGAGGAGAGTGTTGAAGACTTAAGGCTAATTCGTAGGTCACAGAGAGCCACAAAAGGCAGACCTCCAAAGAGATTTGCGGATGAGTTTGCTAAGATAGCAGTAACAGCTGTTAAAAACTCCAAGAAGGTTTTTGAACCTTCAAGTTTCCAAGAAATCCAGGATTTGGATTCAAAGGAAGCTGAGCCATGGTTAAATGCCATGAAGGCTGAGCTTGATTCCTTGGAAAGGAACAAAACATGGGACCTAGTTCCAATAGTTCCAGGAATGAAATTGCTTGGAAGCAAATGGGTCTTCAAAGCGAAGACTGATCAAAATGGCAAGATAGTCAGACACAAAGCCAGGTTGGTAGCCAGAGGTTTTGCTCAGGTACCAGGTGAAGACTATCACGAGACCTACTCACCCACAGTGAGGTATGAGAGCATTAGGCTTATGCTCAAGCTAGCTGCAGAGGAAAATCTACACATTAGTCACCATGATGTGAATACAGCTTTTCTGTACGGATCTCTAGGTGAATCACTTTATATGCTTCCACCTGATGGCGTACAGGTAAAACAGGGATTTGTTTGTGCTCTAAAAAAGTCAATTTATGGTCTCAAACAAAGTGCACGGTGTTGGCACACAAAACTCACTGAAGTATTGTTTTCTCTAGGTTTTAAGCAAGGGAAATCTGATCCATGTGTATTTGTTAAAGAGGAGGGGCAAAAGAAACTGTATTGTTTGTTTTATGTTGATGATCTTTTATTCTTTTGGAAAGATGTCACAATGTACAATAACGCCCTAGCTCAACTGAAAGAGCACTTTGACATGAAAGATCTTGGTGAGGTAAACAACTACCTATCTCTGGAAATAGAGAGAGATCAAGATGGTAACATTCTAGTACACCAGTCACGGAAAATTGCTGATGTGTTAAGCAAACTAAACCTGATGGATGCTAACCCTGTGGACACACCGATGATAACAGGTTATCAGGTAGATGACACTGAAGAAGCATTTTCTGACACTACACTGTACAGAAGTGTGCTAGGCAAGCTTAACTTCATTGCCAGATGTTCAAGACCAGACATTGCTGTTAGCTGTAATTTGCTAAGCAGACAAGTCAACAATCCCACTGTTAAGGATTGGAAAGCTCTGAAACGCATAGCGCGGTATTTGAAAGGCACTATGCATTACAGACTGAGATTTAACAATCAGAAGTCTGGTGGTCTTGAGATATTTGCAGATGCAAGTTTTGGAAGTGACACTACAGACAGGAAAAGTACGTCTGGAGTTTGCTATAAGTACAATCAGGGTCTATTTGATTGGTCATGCAAGAAGCAAACAACAGTTAGTTTAAGTACTTGTGAAGCTGAAATGAATGCACTGTCTTATTCACTTAAAGATTGTGAATGGTTGTTACAATTGTGCAAAGATATGAAAATTCCTG
>NW_028113139.1:565000-575000 GCF_964234715.1 Podarcis melisellensis | reverse complement strand
TAACCCTAACCCTAACCCTAACCCTAACCCTAACCCTAACCCTAACCCTATTCTTGGATTGTTCTTCCGGTGTTCATTCACTCTAACCCTAACCCTAACCCTAACCCTAACCCTAACCCTAACCCTAACCCTAACGCTAACCCTAACCCTAACCCTAACCCTAACCCTAACCCTAACCCTAACCCTATTCTTGGATTGTTCTTGCGGTGTTCATTCACCCTAACCCTAACCCTAACCCTAACCCTAACCCTAACCCTAACCCTAACCCTAACCATAACCCTAACCCTAATCTTGGATTGTTCTTGTAGTGTTCATTCATCCTAGCCCTAACCCTAACCCTAACCCTAACCCTAACCCTAACCCTAACCCTAACCCTAACCCTAATCTTGGATTGTTCTATCGGTGTTCATTCATCCTAAACCTAACCCTAACCCTAACCCTAACTCTAACCCTAACCCTAACCCTAACCCTAACCCTAACCCTAACCCTAACCCTAACCCTAACCCTAACCCTAACCCTAACCCTAACCCTATTCTTGGATTGTTCTTCCGGTGTTCATTCACCCTAACCCTAACCCTAACCCTAACCCTAACCCTAACCCTAACCCTAACCCTAACCCTATTCTTGGATTGTTCTTGCGGTGTTCATTCACCCTAACCCTAACCCTAACCCTAACCCTAACCCTAACCCTAACCCTATCCCTATCCCTATCCCTATCCCTATTCTTGGATTGTTCTTGCGGTGTTCATTCACCCTAACCCTAACCCTAACCCTAACCCTAACCCTAACCCAAACCCTAACCCTAACCCTAATCTTGGATTGTTTTTGTGGTGTTCCTTCATCCTAACCCTAACCCTAACCCTAACCCTAACCCTAACCCTAACCCTAATCTTGGATTGTTCTTGTGGTGTTCATTCATCCTAACCCTAGCCCTAGCCCTAACCCTAACCCTAACCCTAACCCTAACCCTAACCCTAACCCTAACCCTAATCTTGGATTGCTCTTGTAGTGTTCATTCATCCTAACCCTAACCCTAACCCTAACCCTAACCCTAACCCTAACCCTAACCCTAATCTTGGATTGTTCTTGCGGTGTTCATTCATCCTAAACCTAACCCTAACCCTAACCCTAACCCTAACCCTAACCCTAACCCTAATCTTGGATTGTTCTTGTAGTGTTCATTCATCCTAACCCTAACAACCCTAACCCTAACCCTAACCCTAACCCTAACCCTAACCCTAACCCTAACCCTAACCCTAATCTTGGATTGTTCTTGCGGTGTTCATTCATCCTAAACCTAACCCTAACCCTAACCCTAACCCTAACCCTAATCTTGGATTGCTCTTGTGGTGTTCATTCATCCTAACCCTAACCCTAACCCTAACCCTATTCTTGGATTGTTCTTGCGGTGTTCATTCACCCTAACCCTAACCCTAACCCTAACCCTAACCCTAACCCTAACCCTAACCCTAACCCTATTCTTGGATTGTTCTTGCGGTGTTCATTCACCCTAACCCTAACCCTAACCCTAACCCTAACCCTAACCCTAACCCTAACCCTAACCCTAACCCTAACCCTAACCCTATCCCTATTCTTGGATTGTTCTTGCGGTGTTCATTCACCCTAACCCTAACCCTAACCCTAACCCTAACCCTAACCCTAACCCTAATCTTGGATTGTTCTTGTGGTGTTCATTCATCCTAACCCTAACCCTAACCCTAACCCTAACCCTAACCCTAACCCTAACCCTAACCCTAACCCTAACCCTAATCTTGGATTGTTCTTGCGGTGTTCATTCATCCTAAACCTAACCCTAACCCTAACCCTAACCCTAACCCTAATCTTGGATTGCTCTTGTGGTGTTCATTCATCCTAACCCTAACCCTAACCCTAACCCTATTCTTGGATTGTTCTTGCGGTGTTCATTCACCCTAACCCTAACCCTAACCCTAACCCTAACCCTAACCCTAACCCTATTCTTGGATTGTTCTTGCGGTGTTCATTCACCCTAACCCTAACCCTAACCCTAACCCTAACCCTAACCCTAACCCTAACCCTAACCCTAACCCTAACCCTAACCCTATCCCTATTCTTGGATTGTTCTTGCGGTGTTCATTCACCCTAACCCTAACCCTAACCCTAACCCTAACCCTAACCCTAACCCTAACCCTAATCTTGGATTGTTCTTGTGGTGTTCATTCATCCTAACCCTAACCCTAACCCTAACCCTAACCCTAACCCTAACCCTAACCCTAACCCTAATCTTGGATTGTTCTTGCGGTGTTCATTCACCCTAACCCTAACCCTAACCCTAACCCTAACCCTAACCCTAACCCTAACCCTAACCCTAACCCTAACCCTAACCCTAATCTTGGATTGTTCTTGTGGTGTTCATTCATCCTAACCCTAACCCTAACCCTAACCCTAACCCTAACCCTAACCCTAACCGAAACCCTAATCTTGGATTGTTCTTGCGGTGTTCATTCACCCTAACCCTAACCCTAACCCTAACCCTAACCCTAACCCTAACCCTAATCTTGGATTGTTCTTGTAGTGTTCATTCATCCTAACCCTAACCCTAACCCTAACCCTAACCCTATCCCTAACCCTAATCTTGGATTGTTCTTGCGGTGTTCATTCACCCTAACCCTAACCCTAACCCTAACCCTAACCCTAACCCTAATCTTGGATTGTTCTTGTTGTGTTCATTCATCCTAACCCTAACCCTAACCCTAACCCTAACCCTAACCCTAACCCTAATCTTGGATTGTTCTTGCGGTGTCCATTCATCCTAAACCTAACCCTAACCCTAACCCTCACTCTAACCCTAACCCTAACCCTAACCCTAACCCTAACCCTAACCCTAACCCTAACCCTAACCCTAACCCTAACCCTAACCCTAACCCTAACCCTATTCTTGGATTGTTCTTCCGGTGTTCATTCACTCTAACCCTAACCCTAACCCTAACCCTATTCTTGGATTGTTCTTGCGGTGTTCATTCACCCTAACCCTAACCCTAACCCTAACCCTAACCCTAATCTTGGATTGTTCTTGTAGTGTTCATTCATCCTAACCCTAACCCTAACCCTAACCCTAACCCTAACCCTAACCCTAACCCTAACCCTAACCCTAATCTTGGATTGTTCTTGCGGTGTTCATTCATCCTAAACCTAACCCTAACCCTAACCCTAACCCTAACCCTAACCCTAACCCTAACCCTAACCCTAACCCAAACCCTAACCCTAACCCTAACCCTATTCTTGGATTGTTCTTGCGGTGTTCATTCCCCCTAACCCTAACCCTAACCCTAACCCTAACCCTAACCCTAACCCTAACCCTAACCCTAACCCTATTCTTGGATTGTTCTTGCGGTGTTCATTCACCCTAACCCTAACGCTAACCCTAACCCTAACCCTATTCTTGGATTGTTCTTGCGGTGTTCATTCACCCTAACCCTAACCCTAACCCTAACCCTAACCCTAACCCTAACCCTAACCCTAACCCTAACCCTAACCCTAACCCTAACCCTAACCCTATTCTTGGATTGTTCTTGCGGTGTTCATTCACCCTAACCCTAACCCTAACCCTAACCCTAACCCTAACCCTAACCCTAACACTAACCCTCACCCTATCCCTAATCTTGGATTGTTCTTGCGGTGTTCATTCACCCTAACCCTAACCCTAACCCTAACCCTAACCCTATTCTTGGATTGTTCTTCCGGTGTTCATTCACTCTAACCCTAACCCTAACCTTAACCCTAACCCTAACCCTAACCCTACCCCTAACCCTAACCCTAACCCTAACCCTAACCCTAACCCTAACCCTAACCCTAACCCTAACCCTAACCCTAACCCTAACCCTATTCTTGGATTGTTCTTCCGGTGTTCATTCACTCTAACCCTAACCCTAACCCTAACCCTAACCCTAACCCTAACGCTAACCCTAACCCTAACCCTAACCCTAACCCTAACCCTAACCCTAACCCTAACCCTAACCCTAACCCTAACCCTAACCCTATTCTTGGATTGTTCTTGCGGTGTTCATTCACCCTAACCCTAACCCTAACCCTAACCCTAACCCTAACCCTAACCCTAACCCTAACCCTAACCATAACCCTAACCCTAATCTTGGATTGTTCTTGTAGTGTTCATTCATCCTAGCCCTAACCCTAACCCTAACCCTAACCCTAACCCTAACCCTAACCCTAACCCTAACCCTAACCCTAACCCTAACCCTAACCCTAATCTTGGATTGTTCTATCGGTGTTCATTCATCCTAAACCTAACCCTAACCCTAACCCTAACTCTAACCCTAACCCTAACCCTAACCCTAACCCTAACCCTAACCCTAACCCTAACCCTAACCCTAACCCTATTCTTGGATTGTTCTTCCGGTGTTCATTCACCCTAACCCTAACCCTAACCCTAACCCTAACCCTAACCCTAACCCTAACCCTAACCCTATTCTTGGATTGTTCTTGCGGTGTTCATTCACCCTAACCCTAACCCTAACCCTAACCCTAACCCTAACCCTAACCCTAACCCTATCCCTATCCCTATCCCTATCCCTATTCTTGGATTGTTCTTGCGGTGTTCATTCACCCTAACCCTAACCCTAACCCTAACCCTAACCCTAACCCAAACCCTAACCCTAACCCTAATCTTGGATTGTTTTTGTGGTGTTCATTCATCCTAACCCTAACCCTAACCCTAACCCTAACCCTAACCCTAACCCTAACCCTAACCCTAACCCTAACCCTAACCCTAATCTTGGATTGTTCTTGTGGTGTTCATTCACCCTAACCCTAACCCTAACCCTAACCCTAACCCTAACCCTAACCCTAACCCTAACCCTAACCCTAACCCTAACCCTAACCCTAATCTTGGATTGCTCTTGTAGTGTTCATTCATCCTAACCCTAACCCTAACCCTAACCCTAACCCTAACCCTAACCCTAACCCTAACCCTAATCTTGGATTGTTCTTGCGGTGTTCATTCATCCTAAACCTAACCCTAACCCTAACCCTAACCCTAACCCTAACCCTAACCCTAACCCTAATCTTGGATTGTTCTTGTAGTGTTCATTCATCCTAACCCTAACAACCCTAACCCTAACCCTAACCCTAACCCTAACCCTAACCCTAACCCTAACCCTAATCTTGGATTGTTCTTGCGGTGTTCATTCATCCTAAACCTAACCCTAACCCTAACCCTAACCCTAACCCTAATCTTGGATTGCTCTTGTGGTGTTCATTCATCCTAACCCTAACCCTAACCCTAACCCTATTCTTGGATTGTTCTTGCGGTGTTCATTCACCCTAACCCTAACCCTAACCCTAACCCTAACCCTAACCCTATTCTTGGATTGTTCTTGCGGTGTTCATTCACCCTAACCCTAACCCTAACCCTAACCCTAACCCTAACCCTAACCCTAACCCTAACCCTATCCCTATTCTTGGATTGTTCTTGCGGTGTTCATTCACCCTAACCCTAACCCTAACCCTAACCCTAACCCTAACCCTAACCCTAACCCTAATCTTGGATTGTTCTTGTGGTGTTCATTCATCCTAACCCTAACCCTAACCCTAACCCTAACCCTAACCCTAACCCTAACCCTAACCCTAACCCTAACCCTAACCCTAACCCTAATCTTGGATTGTTCTTGCGGTGTTCATTCATCCTAAACCTAACCCTAACCCTAACCCTAACCCTAACCCTAATCTTGGATTGCTCTTGTGGTGTTCATTCATCCTAACCCTAACCCTAACCCTAACCCTATTCTTGGATTGTTCTTGCGGTGTTCATTCACCCTAACCCTAACCCTAACCCTAACCCTAACCCTAACCCTATTCTTGGATTGTTCTTGCGGTGTTCATTCACCCTAACCCTAACCCTAACCCTAACCCTAACCCTAACCCTAACCCTAACCCTAACCCTAACCCTATCCCTATTCTTGGATTGTTCTTGCGGTGTTCATTCACCCTAACCCTAACCCTAACCCTAACCCTAACCCTAACCCTAACCCTAACCCTAACCCTAACCCTAACCCTAATCTTGGATTGTTCTTGTGGTGTTCATTCATCCTAACCCTAACCCTAACCCTAACCCTAACCCTAACCCTAACCCTAACCCTAACCCTAACCCTAACCCTAACCCTAATCTTGGATTGTTCTTGCGGTGTTCATTCACCCTAACCCTTACCCTAACCCTAACCCTAACCCTAACCCTAACCCTAACCCTAACCCTAATCTTGGATTGTTGTTGTGGTGTTCATTCATCCTAACCCTAACCCTAACCCTAACCCTAACCCTAACCCTAACCGAAACCCTAATCTTGGATTGTTCTTGCGGTGTTCATTCACCCTAACCCTAACCCTAACCCTAACCCTAACCCTAACCCTAACCCTAATCTTGGATTGTTCTTGTAGTGTTCATTCATCCTAACCCTAACCCTAACCCTAACCCTAACCCTATCCCTAACCCTAATCTTGGATTGTTCTTGCGGTGTTCATTCACCCTAACCCTAACCCTAACCCTAACCCTAACCCTAACCCTAATCTTGGATTGTTCTTGTTGTGTTCATTCATCCTAACCCTAACCCTAACCCTAACCCTAACCCTAACCCTAATCTTGGATTGTTCTTGCGGTGTCCATTCATCCTAAACCTAACCCTAACCCTAACCCTCACTCTAACCCTAACCCTAACCCTAACCCTAACCCTAACCCTAACCCTAACCCTAACCCTAACCCTAACCCTAACCCTAATCTTGGATTGTTCTTGCGGTGTTCATTCATCCTAAACCTAACCCTAACCCTAACCCTAACCCTAACCCTAACCCTAACCCTAACCCTAACCCTAACCCTAACCCTAACCCTATTCTTGGATTGTTCTTGCGGTGTTCATTCCCCCTAACCCTAACCCTAACCCTAACCCTAACCCTAACCCTAACCCTAACCCTAACCCTAACCCTAACCCTAACCCTATTCTTGGATTGTTCTTGCGGTGTTCATTCACCCTAACCCTAACGCTAACCCTAACCCTAACCCTATTCTTGGATTGTTCTTGCGGTGTTCATTCACCCTAACCCTAACCCTAACCCTAACCCTAACCCTAACCCTAACCCTAACCCTAACCCTAACCCTAACCCTAACCCTAACCCTATTCTTGGATTGTTCTTGCGGTGTTCATTCACCCTAACCCTAACCCTAACCCTAACCCTAACACTAACCCTAACCCTAACCCTAACCCTAACCCTAACCCTCACCCTCACCCTATCCCTAATCTTGGATTGTTCTTGCGGTGTTCATTCACCCTAACCCTAACCCTAACCCTAACCCTAACCCTAACCCTATTCTTGGATTGTTCTTCCGGTGTTCATTCACTCTAACCCTAACCCTAACCTTAACCCTAACCCTATCCCTAACCCTACCCCTAACCCTAACCCTAACCCTAACCCTAACCCTAACCCTAACCCTAACCCTAACCCTATTCTTGGATTGTTCTTCCGGTGTTCATTCACTCTAACCCTAACCCTAACCCTAACCCTAACCCTAACCCTAACCCTAACGCTAACCCTAACCCTAACCCTAACCCTAACCCTAACCCTAACCCTAACCCTAACCCTATTCTTGGATTGTTCTTGCGGTGTTCATTCACCCTAACCCTAACCCTAACCCTAACCCTAACCCTAACCCTAACCATAACCCTAACCCTAATCTTGGATTGTTCTTGTAGTGTTCATTCATCCTAGCCCTAACCCTAACCCTAACCCTAACCCTAACCCTAACCCTAACCCTAACCCTAACCCTAACCCTAACCCTAACCCTAACCCTAACCCTAATCTTGGATTGTTCTATCGGTGTTCATTCATCCTAAACCTAACCCTAACCCTAACCCTAACTCTAACCCTAACCCTAACCCTAACCCTAACCCTAACCCTAACCCTAACCCTAACCCTAACCCTAACCCTAACCCTAACCCTGTTCTTGGATTGTTCTTCCCTTTGTTCATTCACCCTAACCCTAACCCTAACCCTAACCCTAACCCTAACCCTAACCCTAACCCTAACCCTATTCTTGGATTGTTCTTGCGGTGTTCATTCACCCTAACCCTAACCCTAACCCTAACCCTAACCCTAACCCTAACCCTAACCCTATCCCTATCCCTATCCCTATCCCTATTCTTGGATTGTTCTTGCGGTGTTCATTCACCCTAACCCTAACCCTAACCCTAACCCTAACCCTAACCCAAACCCTAACCCTAACCCTAATCTTGGATTGTTTTTGTGGTGTTCCTTCATCCTAACCCTAACCCTAACCCTAACCCTAACCCTAACCCTAACCCTAACCCTAACCCTAACCCTAATCTTGGATTGTTCTTGTGGTGTTCATTCATCCTAACCCTAGCCCTAGCCCTAACCCTAACCCTAACCCTAACCCTAACCCTAACCCTAACCCTAACCCTAACCCTAATCTTGGATTGCTCTTGTAGTGTTCATTCATCCTAACCCTAACCCTAACCCTAACCCTAACCCTAACCCTAACCCTAACCCTAATCTTGGATTGTTCTTGCGGTGTTCATTCATCCTAAACCTAACCCTAACCCTAACCCTAACCCTAACCCTAACCCTAACCCTAACCCTAACCCTAACCCTAATCTTGGATTGTTCTTGTAGTGTTCATTCATCCTAACCCTAACAACCCTAACCCTAACCCTAACCCTAACCCTAACCCTAACCCTAACCCTAACCCTAACCCTAACCCTAACCCTAACCCTAATCTTGGATTGTTCTTGCGGTGTTCATTCATCCTAAACCTAACCCTAACCCTAACCCTAACCCTAACCCTAATCTTGGATTGCTCTTGTGGTGTTCATTCATCCTAACCCTAACCCTAACCCTAACCCTATTCTTGGATTGTTCTTGCGGTGTTCATTCACCCTAACCCTAACCCTAACCCTAACCCTAACCCTAACCCTAACCCTAACCCTATTCTTGGATTGTTCTTGCGGTGTTCATTCACCCTAACCCTAACCCTAACCCTAACCCTAACCCTAACCCTAACCCTAACCCTATCCCTATTCTTGGATTGTTCTTGCGGTGTTCATTCACCCTAACCCTAACCCTAACCCTAACCCTAACCCTAACCCTAACCCTAACCCTAATCTTGGATTGTTCTTGTGGTGTTCATTCATCCTAACCCTAACCCTAACCCTAACCCTAACCCTAACCCTAACCCTAACCCTAACCCTAACCCTAACCCTAACCCTAACCCTAACCCTAATCTTGGATTGTTCTTGCGGTGTTCATTCATCCTAAACCTAACCCTAACCCTAACCCTAACCCTAACCCTAATCTTGGATTGCTCTTGTGGTGTTCATTCATCCTAACCCTAACCCTAACCCTAACCCTATTCTTGGATTGTTCTTGCGGTGTTCATTCACCCTAACCCTAACCCTAACCCTAACCCTAACCCTAACCCTATTCTTGGATTGTTCTTGCGGTGTTCATTCACCCTAACCCTAACCCTAACCCTAACCCTAACCCTAACCCTAACCCTAACCCTAACCCTATCCCTATTCTTGGATTGTTCTTGCGGTGTTCATTCACCCTAACCCTAACCCTAACCCTAACCCTAACCCTAACCCTAACCCTAACCCTAACCCTAACCCTAACCCTAACCCTAATCTTGGATTGTTCTTGTGGTGTTCATTCATCCTAACCCTAACCCTAACCCTAACCCTAACCCTAACCCTAACCCTAACCCTAACCCTAACCCTAACCCTAACCCTAACCCTAATCTTGGATTGTTCTTGCGGTGTTCATTCACCCTAACCCTAACCCTAACCCTAACCCTAACCCTAACCCTAACCCTAACCCTAACCCTAATCTTGGATTGTTCTTGTGGTGTTCATTCATCCTAACCCTAACCCTAACCCTAACCCTAACCCTAACCCTAACCGAAACCCTAATCTTGGATTGTTCTTGCGGTGTTCATTCAC
>NW_028113139.1:555000-562500 GCF_964234715.1 Podarcis melisellensis | reverse complement strand
CCTAACAACCCTAACCCTAACCCTAACCCTAACCCTAACCCTAACCCTAACCCTAACCCTAACCCTAACCCTAACCCTAACCCTAACCCTAACCCTAATCTTGGATTGTTCTTGCGGTGTTCATTCATCCTAAACCTAACCCTAACCCTAACCCTAACCCTAACCCTAATCTTGGATTGCTCTTGTGGTGTTCATTCATCCTAACCCTAACCCTAACCCTAACCCTATTCTTGGATTGTTCTTGCGGTGTTCATTCACCCTAACCCTAACCCTAACCCTAACCCTAACCCTAACCCTAACCCTATTCTTGGATTGTTCTTGCGGTGTTCATTCACCCTAACCCTAACCCTAACCCTAACCCTAACCCTAACCCTAACCCTAACCCTAACCCTAACCCTAACCCTAACCCTAACCCTAACCCTATCCCTATTCTTGGATTGTTCTTGCGGTGTTCATTCACCCTAACCCTAACCCTAACCCTAACCCTAACCCTAACCCTAACCCTAACCCTAATCTTGGATTGTTCTTGTGGTGTTCATTCATCCTAACCCTAACCCTAACCCTAACCCTAACCCTAACCCTAACCCTAACCCTAACCCTAACCCTAACCCTAATCTTGGATTGTTCTTGCGGTGTTCATTCATCCTAAACCTAACCCTAACCCTAACCCTAACCCTAACCCTAATCTTGGATTGCTCTTGTGGTGTTCATTCATCCTAACCCTAACCCTAACCCTAACCCTATTCTTGGATTGTTCTTGCGGTGTTCATTCACCCTAACCCTAACCCTAACCCTAACCCTAACCCTAACCCTATTCTTGGATTGTTCTTGCGGTGTTCATTCACCCTAACCCTAACCCTAACCCTAACCCTAACCCTAACCCTAACCCTAACCCTAACCCTAACCCTAACCCTATCCCTATTCTTGGATTGTTCTTGCGGTGTTCATTCACCCTAACCCTAACCCTAACCCTAACCCTAACCCTAACCCTAACCCTAACCCTAACCCTAACCCTAACCCTAACCCTAACCCTAATCTTGGATTGTTCTTGTGGTGTTCATTCATCCTAACCCTAACCCTAACCCTAACTCTAACCCTAACCCTAACCCTAACCCTAACCCTAACCCTAACCCTAATCTTGGATTGTTCTTGCGGTGTTCATTCACCCTAACCCTTACCCTAACCCTAACCCTAACCCTAACCCTAACCCTAACCCTAACCCTAATCTTGGATTGTTCTTGTGGTGTTCATTCATCCTAACCCTAACCCTAACCCTAACCCTAACCCTAACCCTAACCCTAACCCTAACCGAAACCCTAATCTTGGATTGTTCTTGCGGTGTTCATTCACCCTAACCCTAACCCTAACCCTAACCCTAACCCTAACCCTAATCTTGGATTGTTCTTGTAGTGTTCATTCATCCTAACCCTAACCCTAACCCTAACCCTAACCCTATCCCTAACCCTAATCTTGGATTGTTCTTGCGGTGTTCATTCACCCTAACCCTAACCCTAACCCTAACCCTAACCCTAACCCTAATCTTGGATTGTTCTTGTTGTGTTCATTCATCCTAACCCTAACCCTAACCCTAACCCTAACCCTAACCCTAACCCTAATCTTGGATTGTTCTTGCGGTGTCCATTCATCCTAAACCTAACCCTAACCCTAACCCTCACTCTAACCCTAACCCTAACCCTAACCCTAACCCTAACCCTAACCCTAACCCTAACCCTAACCCTAACCCTAACCCTAACCCTATTCTTGGATTGTTCTTCCGGTGTTCATTCACTCTAACCCTAACCCTAACCCTATTCTTGGATTGTTCTTGCGGTGTTCATTCACCCTAACCCTAACCCTAACCCTAACCCTAACCCTAATCTTGGATTGTTCTTGTAGTGTTCATTCATCCTAACCCTAACCCTAACCCTAACCCTAACCCTAACCCTAACCCTAACCCTAACCCTAATCTTGGATTGTTCTTGCGGTGTTCATTCATCCTAAACCTAACCCTAACCCTAACCCTAACCCTAACCCTAACCCTAACCCTAACCCTAACCCTAACCCTAACCCTAATCTTGGATTGTTCTTGAGGTGTTCATTCATCCTAAACCTAACCCTAACCCTAACTCTAACCCTAACCCTAACCCTAACCCTAACCCTAACCCTAACCCTAACCCTAACCCTATTCCTGGATTGTTCTTCCGGTGTTCATTCATCCTAACCCTAACCCTAACCCTAACCCTAACCCTAACCCTAACCCTAACCCTAACCCTTATCTTGGATTGTTCTTGCGGTGTTCATTCATCCGAACCCTAACCCTAACCCTAACCCTAACCCTAACCCTAACCCTAACCCTAACCCTAATCTTGGATTGTTCTTGCGGTGTTCATTCATCCTAAACCTAACCCTAACCCTAACTCTAACCCTAACCCTAACCCTAACTCTAAGTCTAACCCTAACCCTAACCCTAACCCTAACCCTAACCCTAACCCTATTCTTGGATTGTTCTTCCGGTGTTCATTCACTCTAACCCTAACCCTAACCCTAACCCTAACCCTAACCCTATTCTTGGATTGTTCTTGCGGTGTTCATTCACCCTAACCCTAACCCTAACCCTAACCCTAATCTTGGATTGTTCTTGTAGTGTTCATTCATCCTAACCCTAACCCTAACCCTAACCCTAACCCTAACCCTAACCCTAACCCTAACACTAACACTAACACTAACACTAACCCTTATCTTGGATTGTTCTTGCGGTGTTCATTCATCCTAACCCTAACCCTAACCCTAACCCTAACCCTAAACCTAACCCTAACCCTATCCCCAACCCTAACCCTAACCCTAACCCTAACCCTAACCCTAACTCTAACCCTAACCCTAACCCTAACCCTAACCCTAACCCTAACCCTAACCCAACCCTAACCCTAACCCTAATCTTGGATTGTTCTTGTGGTGTTCATTCATCCTAACCCTAACCCTAACCCTAACCCTATTCTTGGATTGTTCTTGCGGTGTTCATTAACCCTAACCCTAACCCTAACCCTAACCCTAACCCTAACCCTAACCCTATTCTTGGATTGTTCTTGTGGTGTTCATTCATCCTAACGCTAACCCTAACCCTAACCCTAACCCTAACCCTAACCCTAACCCTAACCCTAACCCTAACCCTAACCCTATTCTTGGATTGTTCTTGCGGTGTTCATTCACCCTAACCCTAACCCTAACCCTTACCCTAACCCTAACCCTAACCCTAATCTTGGATTGTTCTTGTGGTGTTCATTCATCCTAACCCTAACCCTAACCCTAACCCTAACCCTAACCCTAACCCTAACCCTAATCTTGGATTGTTCTTGCGGTGTTCATTCACCCTAACCCTAACCCTAACCCTAAGCCTAACCCTAACCCTAACCCTAACCCTAACCCTAACCCTAACCCTAACCCTAACCCTAACCCTAACCCTAACCCTAACCCTAACCCTAACCCTAACCCTAATCTTGGATTGTTCTATCGGTGTTCATTCATCCTAAACCTAACCCTAACCCTAACCCTAACTCTAACCCTAACCCTAACCCTAACCCTAACCCTAACCCTAACCCTAACCCTAACCCTAACCCTAACCCTAACCCTATTCTTGGATTGTTCTTCCGGTGTTCATTCACCCTAACCCTAACCCTAACCCTAACCCTAACCCTAACCCTAACCCTATTCTTGGATTGTTCTTGCGGTGTTCATTCACCCTAACCCTAACCCTAACCCTAACCCTAACCCTAACCCTAACCCTAACCCTAACCCTAACCCTATCCCTATCCCTATCCCTATCCCTATCCCTATTCTTGGATTGTTCTTGCGGTGTTCATTCACCCTAACCCTAACCCTAACCCTAACCCTAACCCTAACCCAAACCCTAACCCTAACCCTAATCTTGGATTGTTTTTGTGGTGTTCATTCATCCTAACCCTAACCCTAACCCTAACCCTAACCCTAACCCTAACCCTAACCCTAACCCTAACCCTAACCCTAATCTTGGATTGTTCTTGTGGTGTTCATTCATCCTAACCCTAACCCTAACCCTAACCCTAACCCTAACCCTAACCCTAACCCTAACCCTAACCCTAACCCTAATCTTGGATTGCTCTTGTAGTGTTCATTCATCCTAACCCTAACCCTAACCCTAACCCTAACCCTAACCCTAACCCTAACCCTAATCTTGGATTGTTCTTGCGGTGTTCATTCATCCTAAACCTAACCCTAACCCTAACCCTAACCCTAACCCTAACCCTAATCTTGGATTGTTCTTGTAGTGTTCATTCATCCTAACCCTAACAACCCTAACCCTAACCCTAACCCTAACCCTAACCCTAACCCTAACCCTAACCCTAACCCTAACCCTAACCCTAACCCTAACCCTAACCCTAATCTTGGATTGTTCTTGCGGTGTTCATTCATCCTAAACCTAACCCTAACCCTAACCCTAACCCTAACCCTAATCTTGGATTGCTCTTGTGGTGTTCATTCATCCTAACCCTAACCCTAACCCTAACCCTATTCTTGGATTGTTCTTGCGGTGTTCATTCACCCTAACCCTAACCCTAACCCTAACCCTAACCCTAACCCTAACCCTATTCTTGGATTGTTCTTGCGGTGTTCATTCACCCTAACCCTAACCCTAACCCTAACCCTAACCCTAACCCTAACCCTAACCCTAACCCTAACCCTAACCCTAACCCTAACCCTAACCCTATCCCTATTCTTGGATTGTTCTTGCGGTGTTCATTCACCCTAACCCTAACCCTAACCCTAACCCTAACCCTAACCCTAACCCTAACCCTAACCCTAATCTTGGATTGTTCTTGTGGTGTTCATTCATCCTAACCCTAACCCTAACCCTAACCCTAACCCTAACCCTAACCCTAACCCTAACCCTAACCCTAACCCTAATCTTGGATTGTTCTTGCGGTGTTCATTCATCCTAAACCTAACCCTAACCCTAACCCTAACCCTAACCCTAATCTTGGATTGCTCTTGTGGTGTTCATTCATCCTAACCCTAACCCTAACCCTAACCCTATTCTTGGATTGTTCTTGCGGTGTTCATTCACCCTAACCCTAACCCTAACCCTAACCCTAACCCTAACCCTATTCTTGGATTGTTCTTGCGGTGTTCATTCACCCTAACCCTAACCCTAACCCTAACCCTAACCCTAACCCTAACCCTAACCCTAACCCTAACCCTAACCCTAACCCTATCCCTATTCTTGGATTGTTCTTGCGGTGTTCATTCACCCTAACCCTAACCCTAACCCTAACCCTAACCCTAACCCTAACCCTAACCCTAACCCTAACCCTAACCCTAATCTTGGATTGTTCTTGTGGTGTTCATTCATCCTAACCCTAACCCTAACCCTAACCCTAACCCTAACCCTAACCCTAACCCTAACCCTAACCCTAACCCTAACCCTAACCCTAACCCTAACCCTAACCCTAATCTTGGATTGTTCTTGCGGTGTTCATTCACCCTAACCCTTACCCTAACCCTAACCCTAACCCTAACCCTAACCCTAACCCTAACCCTAATCTTGGATTGTTCTTGTGGTGTTCATTCATCCTAACCCTAACCCTAACCCTAACCCTAACCCTAACCCTAACCCTAACCCTAACCGAAACCCTAATCTTGGATTGTTCTTGCGGTGTTCATTCACCCTAACCCTAACCCTAACCCTAACCCTAACCCTAATCTTGGATTGTTCTTGTAGTGTTCATTCATCCTAACCCTAACCCTAACCCTAACCCTAACCCTATCCCTAACCCTAATCTTGGATTGTTCTTGCGGTGTTCATTCACCCTAACCCTAACCCTAACCCTAACCCTAACCCTAACCCTAATCTTGGATTGTTCTTGTTGTGTTCATTCATCCTAACCCTAACCCTAACCCTAACCCTAACCCTAACCCTAACCCTAACCCTAATCTTGGATTGTTCTTGCGGTGTCCATTCATCCTAAACCTAACCCTAACCCTAACCCTCACTCTAACCCTAACCCTAACCCTAACCCTAACCCTAACCCTAACCCTAACCCTAACCCTAACCCTAACCCTAACCCTAACCCTATTCTTGGATTGTTCTTCCGGTGTTCATTCACTCTAACCCTAACCCTAACCCTATTCTTGGATTGTTCTTGCGGTGTTCATTCACCCTAACCCTAACCCTAACCCTAACCCTAACCCTAATCTTGGATTGTTCTTGTAGTGTTCATTCATCCTAACCCTAACCCTAACCCTAACCCTAACCCTAACCCTAACCCTAATCTTGGATTGTTCTTGCGGTGTTCATTCATCCTAAACCTAACCCTAACCCTAACCCTAACCCTAACCCTAACCCTAACCCTAACCCTAACCCTAACCCTAATCTTGGATTGTTCTTGAGGTGTTCATTCATCCTAAACCTAACCCTAACCCTAACTCTAACCCTAACCCTAACCCTAACCCTAACCCTAACCCTAACCCTAACCCTAACCCTAACCCTATTCCTGGATTGTTCTTCCGGTGTTCATTCATCCTAACCCTAACCCTAACCCTAACCCTAACCCTAACCCTAACCCTTATCTTGGATTGTTCTTGCGGTGTTCATTCATCCGAACCCTAACCCTAACCCTAACCCTAACCCTAACCCTAACCCTAACCCTAACCCTAACCCTAACCCTAACCCTAATCTTGGATTGTTCTTGCGGTGTTCATTCATCCTAAACCTAACCCTAACCCTAACTCTAACCCTAACCCTAACCCTAACTCTAAGTCTAACCCTAACCCTAACCCTAACCCTAACCCTAACCCTAACCCTATTCTTGGATTGTTCTTCCGGTGTTCATTCACTCTAACCCTAACCCTAACCCTAACCCTAACCCTAACCCTATTCTTGGATTGTTCTTGCGGTGTTCATTCACCCTAACCCTAACCCTAACCCTAACCCTAATCTTGGATTGTTCTTGTAGTGTTCATTCATCCTAACCCTAACCCTAACCCTAACCCTAACCCTAACCCTAACCCTAACCCTAACCCTATTCTTGGATTGTTCTTCCGGTGTTCATTCACTCTAACCCTAACCCTAACCCTATTCTTGGATTGTTCTTGCGGTGTTCATTCACCCTAACCCTAACCCTAACCCTAACCCTAACCCTAATCTTGGATTGTTCTTGTAGTGTTCATTCATCCTAACCCTAACCCTAACCCTAACCCTAACCCTAACCCTAACCCTAATCTTGGATTGTTCTTGCGGTGTTCATTCATCCTAAACCTAACCCTAACCCTAACCCTAACCCTAACCCTAACCCTAACCCTAACCCTAACCCTAACCCTAATCTTGGATTGTTCTTGAGGTGTTCATTCATCCTAAACCTAACCCTAACCCTAACTCTAACCCTAACCCTAACCCTAACCCTAACCCTAACCCTAACCCTAACCCTAACCCTAACCCTAACCCTATTCCTGGATTGTTCTTCCGGTGTT